>NC_134484.1:133139762-133340897 GCF_040206685.1 Ascaphus truei | reverse complement strand
TCACACACACTCTCCCCCCCACACACACTCTCCCCCCCCCCCACACACACACACACACACACTCTCCCCCCACACACACACACACACACTCTCCCGAATACATATAAAAATAATACCCCCACACTCCCGAATACATATAAAAAAATACCCCCACACTCCTGAATACATATAAAAAATACTCCCACACTCCCGAATACATATAAAAAATAACCCCACGCCCCCGGAATACATATAAAAAATATCCCCACTCCCCCGAATACATTTTAAAAATACCCCCACTCCCCCGAATACATATAAAAAATACCCCCACCTCCCCCCATCATCATGATCTCATCTCCCCAGACTGGCCCCCATGCCCCATCATCGTATTCCCCACCCCCTGCCTCCCATCTTTATCTGCCCAGGCTGGCCCCCATGCCCCATCATCATATTCCCCACCCCCTGCCTCCCATCTTTATCTGCCAGGCTGGCCCCCATGCCCCATCATCATATCCCCCCCCCATGCCCCATCATCATATTCCCCCCCCCATGCCCCATCATCATATTCCCCCCCAAATGCCCCATGCCCCATCATCATATTCCCCCCCCCCCATGCCCCATCATCATATTCCCCCCCCCATGCCCCATCACATCATATTCCCCCCCCATGCCCCATCATCATATTCCCCCCCCCCATGCCCCATCATCATATTCCCCCCCATCATCATATCCCCTCCCATCATCATATTCCCCCCCCCCATCATCATATTCCCTGCCCCATGCCCCATCATCATATCCCCCCCCCATACCCCATCATCATGTCGGCCTCTCTCCCCCCCCCCCTTGTCCTTACCTTATTCCAGGCAGGAGGCAGTCTCACAGACGTCTTTGCAGCTATCTACGCCGGGGTGTTGGCTCCGCCCCCGCTGTCCTCCCACACACGGCACGTGTGCAGGATGACTGCACCCAGCCACCGTCCGACTCCAGTCCCAGCAGGCCAGCTTTTCCTTCCCTGGAAAAGGTCTGTGAGTGGTATCTGGTTAAGGTTACTCCATGGGGCTTTGTATCAAGGGAGGTTATGTATCGAAGCCTGAGAGCTGAACACACACACACACACACCCACCCACCACCACCACCCCCGGTTTACCATTCAAGGAGAATGCAGTCTCTCCGCCGGGGTTTTGACTCTGCCCCCGTGTCCTCCCACAAACGGCACGAGTGCAGATTGACTGCACCCGGCCACCGTACGCCTCCAGCCCCTGCAGGACAGATTTTACTTCCGCCCGTGCTACTCGCTTCCCCCACACCCGCGCTCGCTTCTCCCGCGGTCAAAACTTTTAACCGCCGCCCACGCGCTCGCCGACACACACAACCACCGCGCTGGTTGTGAGCAGGCCGCAAAAATATCCGTTGCGGGCCGCATGCGGCCCGCGGGCCGCATGTTTGACATGCAAAGAGGAATATATAAAACCTTTGTTTAGGCCCAGAGGAGATGGGGTTTGGAGTTCATAGATCCAACGGCATTCTTTTTGAAGAAGTCGTTTATCCCAATCACCTCCTCTGGGATCTCTAGAGACATGCTCGATGCCACAGAAGTGCATTACTCTCGAGTCTCCTTTATGGTACTGTACAATATGTCTTGCCAGGTACGATTTATTTGATGACTTGCGACTGCGGCCTGAAATATGTTGGCAAAACCCATAGACAACTAAAAACTAGGGTTTTGGAACACATTGGCAATGTACGTAATTCAACGGATACACCGGTGGCAAGACATATTGTACATTACTACTAAATCATTGCTTTACTATGCAGTATTTAACACATGAATAATATATTTGTTTGCCATATGTTATAAAGACATGTTACATAATATCTACCTAGGCTGATAATAACACCAACCTGCTTGTAATTACCTGGCAATTTGGGACAATAGAGTCTGTAATATTTGACGTTTTCGGACAGCATTATAAACAGATATTAGAATCAGTAACCAATGGTTATATATTTTTGCTGATCTATGGGGTTATTTTATTGTTTGAATGTGATTTATGTGTTTTTAATATATATATTTGAATAAAACTTTATTGTTTTTCCTGGCCAATTAGGTTATGATGGGCTCAACTGACCTATCAACAGTATTTATCTGGTAGACCATTGTTAGACCACTTATTGTACTCCGCACATTGAGTGCTCTATTGTGAGGGAACCTTTTGATCCTTCTTTTGGATCAACCCAGATATAATAGTTTTTCCATGATAACCTTCTTGAATCAAAACAAGTCTTTTCTTAAACATCCAGTAGGGTATATGTGAACCAATTTCATGTCTTTTGAAACAACATTATGTATGTATTAGACAAACAATGAGTAATTAAGAGTCAAGGTATGTGAAAAAGTAAGTGAAACCCTGGTTTAATCAGCTAAATTAAAGGGGATAATTAGAATCAGGTGTTTAAATAATTAGGTAAATCTTCAAGTGTGCGAGGCCACACCCTATAAAAAGATCAAAAACTTTGGTCTTCACCATACAGGTGTGTGGAAACACATCATGCCACGATCAAAATAAATCTCTGAGGACCTCAGAAAAGCAGTTATTGATGCTCATCAGCCTAGAAGGGGTTAAACAAACTATTTAAGGATTTGGGGCTCCACCAATCCACTGTCAGACAAATGGAGAAAGCTCAAAACCACAGTCAGTCTACCAAGGAGCGGTCGTCGTACCAAAATACCTGCAAGAACAAATCGGTAAATGATCCAGGATGTCACAAAGAATCCCAGAGTAGCATCGAAGGAGCTCCAGGCCACTCTCGTCTTGGCTAATGTGAGTGTTAATGACTCAGCTGTCAGAAAAAGAGTGAACAAGAATTGTGTTCATGGAAGGATAGCCAGGAGGAAACCCCTGTTCTCTATAAAGAACATTGCTGCCCGTCAGATGTTCGCAAAAAGAGCACATAGATGATCTGGAACAATGTTCTCTTGACAGACGAAATCAAAAGGCAGAACTTTTTGGCCTCAATGAGAAGCGTTATGTTTGGCAAAAATCAAAACTGAATAGAAGAACCTCAGCAAGCATGGTGATGGGAGTGTGATGGTTTTGGGCTGCTTTGTTGTCTGGACAGCTTGTCATCATTGACACACCCATGAATTCTGCATTGTATCATAAGATTGTAGAGGAAGATGTCAGGCCATCCATCTTAGCTGAAGCTGAAGTGAAAGTGGGTCATGCATCAAGTCAATAATCCTAAACATACAAGCAGAACTACAAAAAATGGCTACAGAAGAAGAAATTCCGCATTTTAGAATGGCCTAGTTAAAGTCCGGACCTTAACCTCATTGAAATGTTGAAGTGAGCTGTCTATGCAAGGAAGCCCTCAAATGTCACTGAGTTGAAGTAGTTCTGTAAGGAGGAATGGGCCCAAATTCCTCAAAACCGATGTGAGACTGACCAGCAGTTACAGGGAATTTAGTTTAAGTTATTGCTGCTCAAGGACATGGACATTGAATGTTTAATAATTTGTGGATAAATAAATGTTGCAGAAGAATTATGTTTTTGTGTAATTTGTTTGATTAGGTCATCTTTATCTATGTTTAGGACTTAGAGTAAGATCTATGTGAAATATATAAAAATCCTAAGTGGTTCACAAACACATACAGCTCAACCCCTTTATAGCGTGGTCCTCTGGGGGCCACCCGATCTGACCGCGCTAAAACCGGGGCCGCGCTAATTTAAAAAAATAAAATGGTTGATGCGCACCCGATCGGGAGGAAGGGGGGAGGTGGAGTGAGGCACCGGCAGCCCTACACGAACCACCAGCAGCCACCAGACTTCCCCAGCAGCCCCAGCAGCTCTGCACCAAACCCCCCCAGCAGCCCCGCACCGAACCCCGCCAGCAGCCCCGCACTGATCTCCGCCAGCAGCCCTACACCGATCCCCCCCAGCTCTGCACCAAAAACCCTCCAGCCCCGCACCGATCCCCCCCAGCAGCCCCACACCGATCCCCCAAGCTCTGCACCGATCCCCCCCCCAGCCCCGCACCGATCCCCGCCAGCTCCACACCAATCCCCTCCCAGCCCTGCACTGGTTCCACCCAGCAGCCCCACAATGCCCCCAGCAGCCATGACACCAGAGGTAGGGGTGTAGGGGGGCTTATGTGTGTGCTGCGTGTGTGCTGGTGCTGTGTATGCTGTGTGTGCTGTGTGTGTGTGCTGGTGCTGTGTGCGCAGTGTGCTGTTAGTGTGTGCAGTGAGTGTGCTGTGTGTGTGCTGAGTGTGCTGTGAGTGTGTGCAGTGTGCTGTGTGTGCTGGTGCGCTGTGAGAGTGTGCAGTGTGCTGTGTGTGTGCAGTGTGCTGTGAGTGTGTGCAGTGTGTGTGCAGTGTGCTGTGAGTGTGGGCAGTGTGCTGGGAGTGTGTGCAGTGTGCTGTGTGTGCAGTGTGTGTGCGTAGTGTGTGCGTAGTGTGTGCAGTGTGCGTAAAAAAAATTTTTTTTTTAATAATCGGTTCCACGCTTAAACCGCGTTATAAGTGGATCCGCGTTATAGCGGATCGCGCTATAATGGGGTTGAGCTGTGCAAACATACATACAAAAAACAGATATTGAGGGCACTCATAACAAATTCTTTTTTTGCTAGATTGAATAAATGTATACTTCTTGATACTATATCATAGTGAGTGTTGCGGATTTTCTTTCTGTTGCTATATTATCTGGGGAACCACGTATTTTTCTACCTTTTCTAAATGTTATATGTTATGAGCACCCTAGACATCTGTTTTTTCTATATATTTTTTTGATCACTTTGTCTGGGTGGCACCTATGTTTATTAGAAAGTTATTGATTACATACCCCATATTTTTTATTGTTTTGCTACACTGGCGACACAGTTTATTGCACTGCGGCCAGATCCGCAAGCCGGGAGATTTCCCGGCTTGCTAGTGGCCGCCCCTCGGCGTGACGCGCGGTCACGCGTCATCGGGAGCGTGCGCCCCCTGCACGCGCGTCCAGGGCTCCCCTGAGGGTGTCCCGCGATGTGGGGGACGGCGGCAGGGGGTTCCGGGGGACCTGGCGGACCCGGCAGCGGGAGGGAGAGCGCCCCGATCGGAGGGCACTCTTCCGCTGCTTCGGCGCGCGCCCGTCACCCTCCGGCGCGCGCCAGGCTACTGCTGCGGCCGAGAATGGGCAAATGCTCGAATAAACTCGGCCGCAGCAGTAGATGTTACAAATGTATACATTTTTTATACCATATCATAGTGAGTGCTGCAGACTTTCTTTCTGTTGATGATATATCTCGCCGCTTCAGGAAACGCCCTACGCGTTTCGTCACGGATGACTTCGTCAGGCTGGCAAAGTCATCCGTGACGAAACGCGTAGGGCGTTTCCTGAAGCGGCGAGTGTAACAGCTGTTTTTACTGCAAAGCAAACAGAGAGCCAATTGTGGAGAGCGGAGAACGGACTGCCATCTCATTGTATTGTGAGTTCCTGCAAGTTCCTGTGGCAACTAGAGCCAACACAAGGAGGTGTAGCCGGAGGAAGTGTTTCTATGGCACACAGAGTGGTGACATCATCCGGTATACAGAATATCCACACACCCTTGCTGAACTACTGCATGTAGCAAAGGAGGCACCGTACTACCTACTGAGTGTTTGGCATGGATCCATGCAGCTCTCTGGCGATGGAGTATTACTCATACATGCTTATATTATATCTCTGTTTGTGAGTGTGTTTTTTATACTTTTCAATCCTATAAATTATTTTTATACTTTAATACACTAGGAGTGCGCCTGTTTTTTTCTTGTTTTTTGCAGATATATATATAGATAGATTGATTGATTGATAGACATCTCATCTTTACCCTTTGTTAATCCAACGCTGTATGAAGGCCTCCCCAATAATCTTCCAGGTACTGTGGTTCCTCTCTTCATATTGCTCAACACATTTCCATTTGAATATCATCTTCACGTAACAATGGTCATTTCTTCTTGCAATATAACAACCCCTTTCCATTTTAATTTCTTTACCCTTGTGATGATGTTATAGACTTTGGTTTTCTTCCGCATCCATTCATCTTTTTCTTTTCTCTTCAGGTAATACCTACTATACATCTTTCCATATTTAGTTGAGTTGTCTGAACCTTATAAATTATCGTCGAATTAGGATCCACATCCATATATGAGCACAGGCAGAATACACTGGTAATATACTGTTCTTTAAAGACTTTCCCCTGTAAAGATTGTCTTGTTTCTTTCAAATGCACTCCATTCCTTCATTCTCCTTCCTATTGATTTCATTCATGATGTTCCTGTCCATTGATACTGTATCTGCTGGCCATGATAGACACCGTATTTGACTGCTAGTCCTATTCCATCTATTTTGTTCTGTAGAGACATTTGTTGAACATCACTTTGGTCTTACTGAGATTCATACGGAGGCCTACCTAATGGCTTTGGCGCTGTTGGCGGTCGTCTGAATTTGAGGCAAAAATAACCATTTTCTCTGCAATGCATGTGATGAGTATCCACTATTGATTTTGATTCCTTGTTGTTCCCAATTCAGTGTCTTGAACAATTCTTTGTGTTGCTGTGAATAGCTTTGTTCACATGATGTCCACCCTTGCTGATCCATATCCTGCTTGCATCTTCATGTAGTCGAATGGTTGATGTGGCATTCCTGTAAATGTTCCTTATGATCTGTTGCAGCTGAATATCTTTGTAAAAATATTGCTAGCGATAGGAAGTACACTTATTTTACTTTATTTCTTGAGGTCTCCTTAGTCTCCTTTCTTAGGCTACGGCCCCAGTACTCACTGTTGCACGCACGCCTGCCGGGATGAGAGCGCGTGCATGTGTGAAAGCCGCGATCTGCAGTCTTACAAGTCAATGAATCTCTGAGACGGGACGTGCGTCGAGGGGATGTGGCCAGGACGTAACATCCTCTTCTGCGCTCTGATTGGCTGCTATTTCCTTCTCTATAATTGGCTTGAGAAACTCTGCCCTATCATTGGTTGTTATGGACCCACGTGACGCTGTCGCTAGTTGTAAACACAATTTTCTTGTCTTCTGAAAATCTCGTTGTGCAACACAGCTTCAAATTGCGCACAAAGGCAGTTAGTGGGCTGGCCCCATTGGGGGTGGTTCTTGTTCCTGCCGCGCACGCCATACCGCGCGCTGCAGCAGGTACTGGGGACCTAGCCTTATTAATCATGATAACGATGGCATTGCTCCACGGTTCTGCAATTTTTATGTTATTCAAGCAACATGGGCTCTGCAAGAATCTTCCCAAATTCTACACCAGTTTACATCTAAATTTAAGTAGCGATTCTATCTTCCCCGGGGCCTTTCCATTTTTCATGGATTTATATACAGTATGTGTTGATTGTAAAGACTAAAATGGAGTATGACAGAAGTGGAGACAAAAACGAGATAAGGAAACAAACCGTCATGGCCAAGACTTATTTGTCTATACAGAAACTTGAAGATAAACTGCATGTATATATTGAAACCACATGCTCATTAGTTCAACTGCAGATAATGATAGAAACCGTTCAGTGTGATTGTAAGAGATGCATGCAGAGGTATGCAGATGTAGACCATTTTTAAGGTGAAATTAAAATAAGGCTTTATTGCCTGTTCCTTTAAACCATACAGCAAACAAAAATATACATAAAACAATAAACACCTATCTCTGTGTAAGGGCTAACTGTTACGATTGTGCTCGCCACAAACCGGGACCGGACCGCGGGGCTGAGGTGCGGTTATATAATCACTGACCTTAGTCCACGCAGACTGATCCGGAGTGCGCAGTTCGTAGTTGTACGTAGCAGGGTCAGGATTGGAGAAGGCAGCATCGTCGTTATTCAAGCAGGAGTTCGGCAACAGGTAGTCAGGAGTTCCCCGCTTCAGCTTAGGAACGTGAGCGCAGGAGTGGCCTCTACGCGAGGAGTGGGCTCGGCCCATGACGCCGGTCTGAGCAGGGAGAGACAGCAGGCTAGCCGAAGTACACCGCGGGGCAGCGTCTGGGAAAACCAACACTTCAGCACAGAAGTCCAAAGCAGGCCTCTGCATGGAGAATAGCAGCAGGCTTCAGGAAACGAAGGGTAACCTCTGCTAGGGGAGAATGCAGCAGGTACCAGGAATCTGTGCTGGCTAAACAACGCTTCAGCACAGGAGTCAGGAACAGGCCTCTGCATGGAGAGTAGCAGCAGGCCTCAGGATAATCAGGAAACACAGGCCTCTACGTGGAGAGTAGTAGCAGGCCTCAGTATGCTCAGAAAACACAGGCCTCTACTTGGAGAGTAGTAGCAGGCCTCAGGATACTCAGGAACAGGCCTCTGCGTGGAACTAGCACCAGGCCTCCGGATACTCAGGAACTAGAGATGAGAACTAGAGAGGTTAGTACACAAGGAGACAAGCCAGGCGGCTTGTGGCAGAGACAGTAACGTCCAGAGAAGGATTATGCTCGGCCCTGATTCAGAGCCAAAGCCCAACATATAAAGGGCGGAGATCCAATCACAGTGGGAGGGTGTGTGAGCATTCCTCCAATGATGGAGCACAGGGGAGAAGCTGCAATGAGAGGCAGCACATGTGCCATTGATTGCCAGGGAAGCTTTTCCAACTGCAGAGGTCTGCAAGGCTATAATCAAAGCCAGGAGCGGATTCCTTACACTACCTTACTTTCCCAGTCCCTCTCTGCAAGGCCCTTACCCATTTATCACCCCAAAGTCTCAGCGGTACCTTAACGCAGGTGGCCCTTTAGGTCAGTTGTGGCAGAACCGGTGTCTGCTTGAGGGTCCAGGCACAGATGTCTGGTCCCCTTTTGTCTTGCTCTCAGAACACAGCCCTCCTTTTCCTTATGGCAGCTCCATTGATAGCTAAGGAATCTCCTTCCTGTTTCTCAGACCAGGCTTTAAACCACACAGCAAACAGAAATATACATAAAACAATATACACCTAACCCGATGTAAGGGCTAACTTACTTCCCCAGTCCCTCTCTGCAAAGCTGGAAGGGAGGGGGGCTGGGGGGGGGGAAGCCCTTTACCCACTTATCACCCCAAAGTTAGCTAAGGAATCTCCTTCCTGTTTCTCAGACCAGGCTATTTCTACCATGCCTCCCAATTACACAGATATCCAATATATTAGTACTGTACTGCACGCGGCGGTGCATTTTATCAACCGGCTACAACCTGGTAGATGCTACGATACACAGCATAGGACCCTCCACCTGGATGACGTGACTATGTCGCACGCCCAACGCGTTTCACTCCCGAACAGAGCTTCATCAGGGGCGGATGAGTGACAGAAGAGGCGTAGATTGCCTTAAGTAGCTACTGTGGTTGCTATGACAACCCTGCTCCAATCAGGACATATGTTGTCATCAGAGCTAGTGGGTTCAACCATCACTACTTGTATTGGCAATGCGCTTCTCCTGCTGAGACTGATACTTATTGCTAAGATATTGCAACAAAGTTCAAAATGTAAAAATGCATAAAATAATGTTGTTATCTCGAGGGGATACAAAAGTGTATTGGCTACAATTTGCTATGCTTGGTGAAGTGATGTTAGCAAATCCTACAGACATTCTGGCAACCCTAGAATACCTTAGCAGATGGAGTTGACTAATATATAAAGATATTTACTGTTGCTATTGGATAGGAGGGGCAAATTATATACCATTTTAAATTAGTTTTAAAGGGTCCAAACTTGTATATTAAATATTAGAAGATATTGGCTGCGGTTGGATCAGAGAAGCAATTTGTATAATGTTTAGGTAAAAACCCAACATTATAGAACCCAGACTACTGTGTTGATTCAAAATGACATATCATCAGTGGATAATAACAAAGCTGCACTTTTAACATCATGTTCAGTGGGATAGAGAATAGTAGTAATAGATGACTCTTAATGTGGTAAAGCATTGCTATGTACATACACACTACAGAGTATAAATGGATTGGCTAACACTTTTGTTGAGAGTCAGAGTGGACATTAGATGAAGGGAGTATACAGTATGTAAATCCTTCATTCAAACCAGATGAACTTAATGTTTTGAATCTGTATATGCATTCTGACTCCCTTTTTAGCAACCTATTATCCATATCTCAGCCTCTCATGTTATTTTTGAGATGGTCCATTCCCAGAAAAGTAAGACATTTGATGTCACTCTGGAGTATATTGTTCATGTGACATGCAACTAGAGTATCCAATTCATTTTTTTATGGAGGTCACATGTTCCAATACACGCCTTCTCAATTCCCTTATAGTTCTTCCCACGTATCTTAGGCCGCAACTACAGATAATGAGATATATGACATTGATGGTTTTACAATAGATGTATTGTCATATGTCATATTGTTTAGACTTATCTGTATTGCCGAATGTTTTTGAAGGCTTAATGTACTCACATTCTTTGCAGCTTTTACATTGGTATGTACCTTTCAATGAAAATGTTAGCCAAGTGTCAGGAATCCACTTCTGGCTTTTCTCGTAGCCTTGCAGGGTGCTGTTGTTCTCTCTAATTCCCTCTTTGCAATCAATAGCAGCTGTGTGGGCTATCACTGCAACCTAGCCTTGTACTCAGTCATTGGAGCAGTACCCTCACACCCTCCTCTGGGGATTGGCCCGCTGGCCTTTAAATACGGCATTCCCACAATCCCTCTCGACCGAGCATAAGCCTTCTTGGATGTTCACTGTGTTTGCCACAGCCACCTGTTTGGCCGCCTTGTTGCTGTTTCCATGTTCATGTTCCTTGTTCCTAGTTCGTGTTCCTATTTCCTGGTTCCTGGTGCCTGCTTCTCTCCCTCCATTGCAGAGGCCGTGTCCTGGTTCCTGTGCTGAAGCGGAGGACCTCCAGCGTTTACTTCAGCTCCCTGTTCCCTGAGGCCTGCTGCTCTTTCCATAGCAGAGGCCTATCTACTGGTTCCTGGGGCCTGCTACTCCCTCTCCATTGCAGAGGCCGTGTCCTGGTTCCTGTGCTGAAGCGGAGGATCTCCAGCATTTACTTCAGCTCCCTGTTTCCTGAGGCCTGTTGCCCTTCCGTTAGCAGAGGCCGGTCTACTAGTCCTGAGGTCTGTAGCTCTCTCCTTGCACAGGCTTGTTCTGGACTCCTGCACTGAAGCATTGGTTTTCCAGTGCTGCCTGGCAGTGTGCCCAATCCGGTCTGCCTACCCCCTCCAGATACCGGTACCATGGGCCATGGTCACCGCACCCGCAGAACCCGCTCCCGCCCTGCAGCTACTACGCTGAAGTGGGACCTAGTTGACTTCCTGTTACCGAAACTCCGCTTGGATAACGTTTACCCTGATGTCTCCTATCCTGACCCTGGCTCGTCCACTGACTACGCTGCTCTCTCCAGTCCCGACCCTGCTATGTAGGACTACGAACTGCGCAATCCGGATACGACTACGTGGTCTCAGGTCGGTGATTATACAACCCCACCTCAGCCCTGCGGTCCGGTCCTGGTTTGTGGCAAGCACAACCGTGACACCAAGTTGTTGTCTGCTTACATTGAAAAGGCTATGTATTAGCTCATCCCGAAGATTTTTTGACCGTCTGCTAGTAATGCTGGGGGTGTCTTTCAATACTTTGGTTAGATCCTCGTCAAATTTCCAAATGTGCGAATATTTGCCGAAGATAGATTTGATGTATATCCATCTATAATTGTAGTGCCTATGCAGCGAATTTCAGTGCTAGATGGTTTAACATTGGGTAACAATAATGCATCTCTGTCATTGTTTACTGCTTGATTATAAGATCTTTTTAGGTTTGCTAATGAATAACCACGATTTAGAAATCTTTCTTTGAGATCCATTGCTTGCTTCCAAAATTCTTGTATAGTGGAACAGTTGCGTCTAAGGCACAAGTACTTCACTGTCGGAATTCCCTGTAGCAAAGATGGTGGGTGTTGGCTAGTGGCCGTTAGTAAGCTATTAGTGGCTGTTTTTTTGTGAAATACAGTAGTCTGGATTGTGTTATCCTCATCCTTGGTGATTCTAAGGTCCAAGTAGGTAATTTCTTTATTGCTGTGCTCTGATGTTAATCTTAAATTTAAAGTGTTAAGATTCAATATTTTCACAAATTTACTGAATAATGATTCAGAGGCATTCCAGATGAGTAAAATATCATCCATGAATCTTAGCCATAATTCAATGTAATCTGTATATCTCTTCAAACCTTCAACAAACACATGTTGACATTCCAACCAGCCCAGGTACAGATTGGCATATGTTGGAGCACAAGATGTGCCCATTGATGTTCCCTGGGTCTGGTGGTAATATGTGCCGTTGAAGAGAGAGAAATTATGGCTAAGGACAAATTGTAATAAGTTCATCACAAATGCATTGTGTAATTTGAATCCACAATGTTTGTGTAACGATGCGCGGAACACGCCCCCTACGGCGTGTTCCTTCCTTACCTGTTTACTTCTGATCGCCACCCTCTAGCTGCGAGTCAAGATCCTGTGTCTTTAAGGATTCTGAAGCAAGCAACGCCATCTTGCTTTCTGGCAAACCCTGCCCTCTTCCTCCTGACAGGAAGTAAGCCTCTCTTTGACTTTCTCTTTGCATTTGGTCTTTTACTACCAGCCCTGGTGCCTGCTAGTACTCATCGCATACTGTTCCTGCCTGGACCTCTTTGGGACCTTTACTTATCTCCTGTGGATTCCGGAAGACTGGGACAGTCACTCATACTACTGAGGTTAGTTTATCGTCAGGTAGTGTAGGTACCTGCTTAGTAGGGTTCACCTTGACGTGGTAGCAGGCTTATATTTCCTTGGCCAATGGATTAGACTAAGAACCCTTATGTTATGTTTAGTTTCGCTGTTTCGCTGCACCTTGCTGTTTCTGTCACTATGCCTTTTAGAAGTCTGGACGTTCTCCAAGAAGCAATCCTTCTCTGGATGTTACCTTGTGCTCTGGACTCTATGCCCATGTTCCATGTTCCTGGTTTCCGTTTCCAGACTCCTGTGCTGAAGCATTGGCTTCCCGCAACCCCCGCGTTGATGCCTGAGAGCGCGCGCACTCCCGCTCTGCTGTCAGAGCGTGCGTGCGTGTAGCTGGATCACTCGTGTCTCTGAGTAGGCACCGCACCTCCGGACGCGTCGTGCATTCTCACGTGACTGCGTGCGCCGATCCTCAGCTGCGCGGCAACTTACTCCCTTCGTATCCCCTGCGGCCTCCCCACCTCGCTAGCGGGTCCTTCCCTTTCTTCCCTGCGCTTGTGAGGAGAGCACAAGCGTGAAAGTTTGGTCGACAAAAAATATTTGCAGGCTGTTAGTCCATTTGTATGTATTATACTGGCGTATAAGGATTCTACGTCCAATGTGGCTAATAGTGTATTCTCGTTGGTATGAATGCTATTTAATCTCAGGAGCGTATCTTTTGTATCCTTAATATATGATGGTAAAGAAATTACAAATGGACGTAAAATTCTGTTAGATAGATACTGCTTTTCTCCGTTAAATTATTATTCCCCGAAACCATCGGTCTGCCTGGTGGTTTATGTCGATCTTTGCGTATCTTTGGTAGTGTATAAAATGTCACTGTTGTTGGCGATTTGACTGTCATGAACTCAAATTCTTTCTTATCAATGAGTTAGTTTTGTCCAGAGCTTCTTTCAATAGTGTATTTAATTCACTTTTAAATTTGATAGTTGGGTCACGGTCTAAAATGCAGCAACTATTTTTGTCTTTCAAAATGTGTTTGTTCTCTTTAACATAATCATCTGTATTCATTATGATGATATTTCCCCCTTTGTCAGAAGGTTTTACTGTTATGTCCTGTGACATTAGATCTTTCAAGGCAGTTGTCTCTTCTTTGGTAATATTATTCTTTATATGTCGTGTTGGATTAATCTTCTCTAGATCATGTATAACAAGATCTGCAAACACTTCGCCTTGTGGGCAAATCATCATCAGTGGTGTGAATTTACTTTTTGGCTTTAGGTTTGTAAAGGGACCTTCTTGATTAATCCTAGTGACCTCATTGTCATCAAGGAGAGATATAAGATTGCTCCTATGTAGTTGACCCACTACTGTCATACCTGTATTGTCAATTTTGCATCATGCCTTCTTGGCATGAAATTTGTGTAATAATAGTTTGGGTTAAGGATCACAACCTGTTCTCACGCAATCAAATAATTTGAAATCCATGTTGGGGGGGGGGGTTAAAGGACAATCCCTTCTCCAATACTGAAATATGATTTTGATTCAGCTCCATGTTGATAGGTTAAAGATTTTCAACCTGTACTCATTCATCACGTCTTTGACTATTTTCTCGGTTGACTTGGCGCTCCTTTGGCTCTTAATTTTCTGCCCTCCTCTCCTTGTTGGTGTTTTGTGAGAGGATGCTCTTAAAAAGGTTCCCTACCAGTCATAGATTTAAGTGCGCTACTCGTAGATGATTTTGAACCAGATGATCTAAGTTTGGCATTAACACCAGTCTCTGTTTCTGGATTTTCTGCATCAGAGGATGAGTAATTAATGGTGTTCTGTCCTCACTTTTGGGGAGTTTTATAGATATATACTTTATTTAAGATATAATCTTGGCTATCCATCTGAAATTTCCGGTGTTTCCGATCTTTAATCTCAGTTTTAAATTTACCTATTTCTCTTTGAAGTTCAATCTCAAGTTCTTCAAACTGTGTGAATGTCTTAAAATCTTCAAGTTTGTTAAATTGGATATCTAGATCGTTTTCTATAGATAATAGACGTGTTTGTTGTGTCTCTGCCAGTAACCTCCTGGTATACTTTTTAAACCACAATACACACAATAATATTTAATAACTTTATATTGCACGTGTAGACTTATATTAATTGTAGGAATATTAAATATTACATTTTAAATAGCCCAGGTGTGCTCCAATAAGTGTGCTTCTTGTTAGGGATCAGGTTGTACTCACAGCCTTATCTCTATTTTTGTAAATATCCCCCAGATCACCCCCTGACCTCAAAGTATCAAGTGGGGCGTCGGGTGGCCTCTCCCAGCATGCTCTAGCATCGAATCGACCGGCATCTTTCTCCTGCAAATCATCACAATATGGCCACGTGGCGTCACATGGCGCCGCGTTGCCATGACATTTTCTCTCTCTTTCTTCTCCCCTTCTCCACCTCCATCTACCCATTTCTGCAGAGACCTGCGTTCCATTATCCTACTGGCTCTTGATTCCACTTTGAGCTTCTCCCTTTCCTCTACCTGCTTTCTAGACTCTGACAACCTGGTCAGGAACGACAACTCTGCTCTATCACCCTCTTATTAAATACATGCCCCTCTTTCGCTCTACTGTTCGCGCCTTTCTAACCTCAGACTCTGGTTAAATTGCCACACACACATGGTGCATTCCTGCTCTCGTTCCTCTGAACGCCTCTGGTGGAAATCTTATACTCTCGCAGACTTCCTTCACTACAAATGTATCCTATCCTGTTTCAACTCTTCCCACTCCCAGGCTAAACAAACCGGCTTTCCTTCACTTCTCAACAGGCACAAGTATAACCCACACAGACTCTTCTCTCTCTTTGGATCTCTACTCAGACCCCTGGTACCTGTTTTTCATCCTCCATTTCACCTCAGGACTTTGATGACTATTTCAAGAAAAAGGTGGAATATGTCAAGACATCCCATCTGTATCTTCCTCCCATCCTACACCTCTTCCTAACTCTCCTCCTGCCGTCCTCAACTCTTTTTCCGCTGTCACAGAGAAGGATGTATCGCTGATCTCCTCTTCTCCCTCTACCACTTGCCCTCTTGACTCCATTCCTTCACATCTCCTAAAACCTCTTGCTCCTACTATAATCCCTAAACTCACACATTTTCACCTCCTCCCTCTACTCTGTTACCTTTCCCTCCTCCTTCAAACATGCAAGTTATACAATTACACAAAAACAGCAAGCTTTACCCTACCTGTCTCTAACTACCGTCCTGTATCCCTCCTGCCTTTTGCCTCTAGACTCCTTGAACGACTTGTAGTCTCTTACTTGCTCCATTTTCTCACCTCCTACTCTCTCCTAGATCCTCTACAATATGTCTTCCACACAGGGCCACCAACAGAAATCGTGGGGCCCGGGACAAACATTTTAAGCAGGGCCCGTCCCCCATCCCGGCGGTATTGCCCGCCCCCCCATTTCACATCTTACGAGCCCCCATTTCTTTCCCCCCCCTTTCCCATGTATTTCTGTCCCTTCCGTCTCACCCTCCCGCCTCGTATGTATTTCTCTCCCCTGCTTCTCACTCTTAGGCTGGGTCCATAGAGGGGGAAGCAACGCGGAGCCGTGCGGACGCTCCGCGCGTAGCCCCGTCATCATGAGGATGTCTTTGGAGGGGGCTTCCGTGAGCATCCGCAGGCGTGCTGAGGTGTAGGGATTTTCAGCCGACAGACGAAACTGTTTCTCAGCACGCTGTTGGCTGAAAACACCCAATCAGCACGAAGCAGCGTCATGACGTCGACGCCGTGACGTTGACATCGGCGCTTCATGGGCTATTGGCCCAGCGACGTCCCTGCCCCACCTCCACCCGCCTCCCGATCGCACACGCTGGCTCGCCTGCCAATCCATGGAATCGCCCCTGACCGAGCAGGCGTGCCTCAGCTTCAGCGCGGAGGAGAGCGGCTGGACGCCTCTATGGCCTCAGCCTTACTCCCTCTTTCCCTCACTCACCCCCTCTCTCATCTCCCTCCGTCAATTACCCCACGCTCACTCATTCCGTGCTCCCCCACACAATTCCCCCACAAGATATATGCCAAAAAACTTCCCACCCCCAAATACATACAAAAGAATCCCACCTCCCAAATACATACAACCTCCCCCCCCAAATGCATACAAAAAAACACCTACCCAATACATATAATAAAAACAATACATATAACTATATATACATATATATATATATATATATATATAAAAAAATACCCCAACGCCCCCAATACATATAAAAAACACCCCAACACATATAAAAAATACCCAACGCCCCCAATACATATATATAAAAATCAGACTTACCTTGGGGATGATCTCCTTGGGGATGATGGTCAGGCCGGTGGCTGCAGGGGGGGGTGCGTTGTGCCGGTGCTGCGGGCGGCCGATGCTGCGGGGGTGGCAATGCTGCGGGGGGTGGCGGGACGGCCCAGTGCTACGGAGGGGAGGGGGTGGTACGGTCCCATGCTGCAGGGGACGGCGGCTGCGGGGAGTGGCCGGTGGCTGTGAGGGTGTGTCGGAACGGCCCGGTCACTGCACGGAAAGGGGGGGTTCGGTGGTGCTGCAGGCACCTGTGCCACGTTGCTGCTCCCGCGCGCGCCAGTGTGCTGTGGGGGGGCAATGCTGTGGGGGGGGAGATGCTGGCCCAATTCTGCGGGAGGGTGGCGGGTCGGCCCAGTGACTGCGGGGGGGGAAGGCCGATGCTGCGGGTGTAGCGGTACTGGCCCGATGTACGGGAGGGATGGGGGGGTGGTGGGACAGCTGGGTGGCGTGATGGTGCCCCGATGCTGCGGTGCTGGTGGGACGGCACGGTGGCGGTGCCCCGATGCTGTGTGGTTGGAGGGGTTAGCTAACGGCCCGGTGGCTGCGCGCGTGGGGGGTGGCAGTTCTGCTGGGCCTGGCTGCAGACATCTGTCCCCCGATGCTGCTCCCATGCATGCCGGGCCTCCCTCTCACGCCGGCACGCCGGAAGCTTAACCCAACCTACTTCCGGCGCTGCTAACAGGGAGACCCGGTGCCGGGTGCAGCGGGTTTTTTTTTTTTTTTAATTATCTTGCGCCCGGGCCCCCCTGACCCACAGGGACCGGGATGCCAGTACCCTTTGTCCCCCCTGTTGGCGGCCCTGCTTCCACACTGCTCACTCCACTGAAACAGCCCTCACTAAAATAACTAATTGCCCTTCGCCGACTCAAACTTAACATGTCAAAAACTGAGCTCTTCATACTTATTCCCAAACATGGCCCTACTACATCCTTCTACATTGCTGTTGGAAGCACTATCATACAGCCAGTATCACAAGCATGCTGCCTATTTGACCTCCCTTATGTTCTCCTCTGACATTCAAAATGTAGCTAAAACCTGTGTTTTTTCGTCAGCAATATTGCAAAGATATACCCTTTCCTCTGTTGCTCGACTGCTAAAACGTCTCACTCGCTGCCCCACACCTCTGGAACGCCCTTCCCCTCAAAATACGAGTTGTACCTTCTCTATCCACCTTTAAGACCTACCTTAAAACCTACTTCCTAAACTGCTGTGAAGTGCTACGTACATTAATGGCGCTATATAAATAAAGATATACATACATACATACATACATACATACGAGTAAGATGGAAAAGGAGTATTTTTCTGAATGTGATCAGGATTCTATGTCTGGGTGTGCAAGGGCACCAGCAGAACTACATGTGAAGGAAGGTCAGAGTCAAATACACAGTCAGCAAAATGTGCAACTAACATAAAGAATGCTAGAGCCCTGTTTAAAGACTCTGAAAAGATGGGAGGAGGAATGGCAGAGGGATGGATTGAGGCAGAGATAGAGAAGGTGGATGATGAAGGTGATAAAAATGATGATGAACATGGTGTTGATAGTGTATATGGGGCATAAATGTCTCAAGCAGCAGAGGGAAGCGACTCTAATGGTAGTCATGGAGGAGATGATGGAGACGAGGGTGTGATCTTTGGTGCTACAGCTGTTAGTGGTGTTGAAGGTAATAGCAGTAGTGAAGAAGGTGATGATGATGATCATCATATTTATTGGCAATCACTCTGTAAGCAGCAGACAGTCATGGCCACCACCCCATCTAGTTGCACTAGGGTTTCTAATCTTAGAAGTATATTGAAAAGCAAAAAAGAGACATGCCTATATATTTCAAGTAAAAAAAATAAAAGACCACCACAAACACCCGAATTATCAGCATCATAAAAAGCAGTCACTGTTAGACAATAGCAGTCAATGAGTTGTTATTTGTCATCGCCATCCTCAAGACTGCATGGCCCTAAAATCATTTGAGTTTAGTGCAACCTACAGCAGTGTAATTTATAAGTATGTACAGCAGGGCCCCGCTTCTCGGCGCTCCGCTTTTCAGCGATCCGCTGATATGGAGGCACCGAGAAGGGGGCCGCCATGTTGAATTTGAAATCGCGCATGCGCAGAATGGGCGGGTGCGCCCGGCGCACATGCGCAGACTGCAGGTTGCGCGCGCAGACCGAAGGTCGCACATGCGCAGAACGGCAAAAATGCTGGTTTGCGCATGCGCAGCACTGAAAATCGCCGGATCCGCTTTCCGGCGATTTTCGCTATATGGCGGGCCTCTGGAACGGAACCCGCCGTATACCCGGGGCCCTCCTGTATACAATTACCAGAATCGGTTGTCATGGTACAGAAATTATTAAACCACCACTACAACAAATAGTACAACATCTATCTCACCCTCAAGGTTTCAAGTATTCCATTACATTTAATATGTGTATGATCTGGAGTTAACTGGAATATAATAGCGCTGGTACCATGTACATGCTAGCTATCGGGAGAAAGTTATTGAGCCTGTTAAACTCTTTGATTAAACTTGAAATAAAATATTTATTCTTCTCACAGATCAGGGCAAGATGGGTCTGGATTCTCACACAAGATCAAACAGAAACTTGGTGTAACTTTTAAGGTCTGAAACACAAAAGTTAGACTCATTATGGGAGATACTGTATACTGTCTGTTTAGGGGTCTCGCATCATCTTCGGAAGAAGATGATGTACTGTAAGATATTTTAGTTCCTTTTGCTTTAAACTATCTGGTCTTATTCAGTGTATGTTACTTTGCAATTTATTTCTGTACAAACATTGTAACTTTTCTAGTTTTATTAAATCATGTTAGATATATTTAAAATTTTTAGTCTACTTGAACCACGGGATTCCGGTAAACTAACCGGTTAAGGAGCGATGAGTCGGCTGTCAAACAGTATCGCTGGAAGATTCAAAATGGCCACGTGGTCCAGGGCCAACTCTGGTGGCCAATAGAAAGCTGCAATGTCATGTCATTGGGAGATAAGAAGCAGGGCACAATGGATTTCTGCAAAGAAAAACTATTTATTGGGCCAAGTAACGATGTTTCGGCAGACACAGCTGCCTTTCTTACGTTTCTGCCAGCAAACTTGAGAAAGGCAGCTGTGTCTGCCGAAACGTCTTTACTGCACCGACACACTTTATTCGAGCAAATACCCAGTATGTACCTGGCAGATACCTGGAATGCGCCGCTCCTCACCTCTGACAAGCCCCGTTGCATTTGCCTTCCCAGCCTGGGTTCATGCCTGGCTGACCGGCGGCTGATCTGTTAAATGATAATGATTAGGATTTAATAGGCTGCAATGCTTCGCGTGTCTACCAGATGGCATAAATTCATGAATTGTAATGCAGTATATATATATATACTGTGCAGTATTGCAGCCAGCGGGAATAAAATGCTTCAATCCCTGCCTGGAAAATAACGCAATGCACCCGGGCAGAAAACAGTCACAAACCTCAATACACCCGTGTATACCCGAATTCGTGGGACTAGCCGAGCTCGAATAAAGTGTGTCGCCAGTGTACTTGGCCCAATAAAGTTTATTTTTTTTCAGAAATCCGTTGTGCCCTGCGTCTTATCTCATTGCTGAGACTTGGAGTGCAGACAGGGATTTCCTGAACAAGGAGCACCGGTGAATATAAGAATACAATTTTTTTCCCTTATTGGTGTGCAGCAATATTTCTTGTTTTAGCTTATGTCATTGGGAGATGACATCACAGATTTTTAATGGTGACAACGTGGCCATGTGTGCTGTCCTGTCAATCCAATTTGTAGTTTTTGTGTCAAAACCAGTACAAAAAAACTACAAATATCTTGGGAAACAAGGGGGTCTCCACGTGTCAGTGGGGCAATGGATCAGTTCTGTGGAATACACTGTTTCAGAAAAGATAACAATGCCTGTGCTTAATCTCACTGTTTATTATGATCTCTTTGCCCCCCATCTCCTCCCACCGCCCTTCTCCCCTGCCCTGCTGCTGCAAGAGGCAGCTTTAAAGGAAGGGAAAGACACTAGAACACATTTTTTTCCTGACCTGGAAACAGAAACAAGGCATTGTGCCCTGTCCTAGACTCAAGCTCAGGTAAGTACAGTATCTGAACCTCAGAAGTTAAGGAAGAATTGAAATCCCCCATTGTCCATCTCTAATGTTACTATATTAAGCCATAACATGTATATACTATAGACTTTGCTTTTCAGGACTCTAGAGTAAAAATCAAACAACATAAAGCTAATGATCAAATGTGTTTTCCATGAGAAAAAACAGCCTGAGGGAACATAAAAGCTGAACTGATCCATCAAGAATAGCTTCCCACACCAAAGCTTTCAGCACATCAGCCGATATAAAAGATAATACAGTAGGTGATGCTATCGATGGAAAAATGTTTTTCCCACAGTTGCTTCAAAGGTTTGCAACAAATCTAGCTACTTTTGTTTAATTACGTCACTACTGGAACGCTACACTTCTACTACAAACAACACAAATGATGTCTGTTCCGTCACACAGATATAGTTATGGGTAGATCTTGCATTTCATTAATATCATTATTTTGAGCCATGCAAACATGATGAAAAATGTAAAACTAGAAACTATAATGAAAAAAATTGCAAACAATGTACCTACTTGTTGCAATTTGTGAGCTATCCTCTTAGATTGTACGCTCCTTTAGGCCCCGGGCATGGTCAGCGCCCCGTGCTGAGGCGCGCTGGTGCTTACCAGTGATCCCCCCCAGCTGCAATGAGAGCGGCTTTAGCAGGGGCTCGCTTACGCTTCTGCACGCTTGCTCTTATGAAAATTTTAAATTTTCGCGCTCATGGGAGCGCAGGGCCGGTCACGTGAGCGGTTCGCCCAATGAGGGCGAACCAGCTCCGTGATGTCACTGGCCTGCCCCCCGACACACCCCCGGATGGCGCGCTAACCAAGGCCAGGGAAAGCACCCGCTTTCCCTCAGCCTCAGCGCGCCTCCGCACGGGCTAAATCACCATGGACTCAGCCTTAGGCCGGGGCCATAGAGGCTTCAGGAGACCGGAGGCGCGCTAACGCTGAGGCTCGCCTGCTTAAGTCAGCGCGATTCCACGGACTTGCAGGCGAGCCAGCGTGCGCGAAGGGAGCCGGGGGGGGAGGTGGTTGGAGGCGGGGCAGTGACGTCGCTGGGCCAATCGCCCGCGACGCACTGACGTCAACGTCACGGCGACGACGTCACGGCACCATGACGTTGACGCTGCTTCAGGCTGATTGGATGTTTTCAGCCGACAGCGCGCTGAAAAACAGCTTGGCGCTCGGCTGAAAATGCCAAAGCCTCCGCACGCCTGCGGACGCTCGCGTGAGCCCCCTCTCAAAGCATCCTCATTGAGGATGCAGGGGCTCAGCGCTGAGCTTAGGCCTTAGGCAGGTACTTCCTTTCTATTGTCTTAGTTTGTCTTAAATAAAAGATAATAATAATTGTATTTGTCCCCTACATTTTGTGCCTGCTGTTTTTGGAAGATTGCATGCCTACCCATGCACGATTTGAGACATTCTGTCACTATTCTGAGTAGCAAAAATACTTGTGCTACAGTATATGACATCATTTTAAACCTCAAATGATAAAGCAATATTTACTAAATGGTGCTAAGCCACTCTGCTGCATCATAAGACATGTTACTACTCATTCATTTGAATGTATTGTAAGGTGTCTTATTGTGTCTCAAGGTGGATAAGCGCTGCTTTGTAAACATGACCCTAAATGTTGAATGTGTAAACTTTAGTAGTTTATTAATCTTTTTGTGTAAATTGTGCATTGCTTCCTCCTACAAATATATAAATTAATCATTTAGACACACGCCTAAAATGAAAAAAATGTGAAGTATGCAGTGTGTGCATAGAGGGAGTATAATTATCTTTGTAGGTTTATAAAACAGTAAAGCATTTGAAGGAGAAAAACTAACTTTTTAGTAACAAGCACCTTGTGGAGCACGGCTACTTCCTGGTGGCATCACGTGACCTCTTCCCCTGCACCTTGTGGAGCACAGCTTCTTCCTGGTGGCATCACGTGACCTCTTCCCCTGCACCTTGTGGAGCACGGCTTCTTCCTGGTGGCATCACGTGACCTCTTCCCCTGCACCTTGTGGAGCACGGCTTCTTCCTGGTGGCATCACATGACCTCTTCCCCTGCACCTGGTGGAGCACGGCTTCTTCCTGGTGGCATCACGTGACCTCTTCCCCTGCACCTAGTGGAGCACGGCTTCTTCCTGGTGGCATCACGTGACCTCTTCCCCTGCACCTTGTGGAGCACGGCTTCTTCCTGGTGGCATCACATGACCTCTTCCCCTGCACCTTGTGGAGCACGGCTTCTTCCTGGTGGCATCACGTGACTTCTTCCCCTGCACCTTGTGGAGCACGGCTTCTTCCTGGTGGCATCACGTGACCTCTTCCCCTGCACCTTTTGGAGCACGGCTTCTTCCTGGTGGCATCACGTGACCTCTTCCCCTGCACCTTGTGGAGCACGGCTTCTTCCTGGTGGCATCACATGACCTCTTCCCCTGCACCTTGTGGAGCACGGCTTCTTCCTGGTGGCATCACGTGACTTCTTCCCCTGCACCTTGTGGAGCACGGCTTCTTCCTGGTGGCATCACGTGACCTCTTCCCCTGCACCTTTTGGAGCACGGCTTCTTCCTGGTGGCATCACGTGACCTCTTCCCCTGCACCTTGTGGAGCACGGCTTCTTCCTGGTGGCATCACGTGACCTCTTCCCCTGCACCTTGTGGAGCACGGCTTCTTCCTGGTGGCATCACGCGACCTCTTCCCCTGCACCTTGTGGAGCACGGCTTCTTCCTCGTGGCATCACATGACCTCATCCCCTGCACCTTGTGGAGCACAGCTTCTTCCTCGTGGCATCACATGACCTCATCCCCTGCACCTTGTGGAGCACGGCTTCTTCCTGGTTGCATCACGTGACCTCTTCCCCTGCACCTTGTGGAGCACGGCTTCTTCCTGGTGGCATCACGTGACCTCTTCCCCTGTACCTTGTGGAGCACAGCTTCTTCCTGGTGGCATCACATGACCTCTTCCCCTGCACCTTGTGGAGCACGGCTTCTTCCTGGTGGCATCACATGACCTCTTCCCCTGCACCTTGGGGAGCACAGCTTCTTCCTGGTGGCATCACGTGACCTCTTCCCCTGCACCTTGTGGAGCACGGCTTCTTCCTCGTGGCATCACATGACCTCATCCCCTGCACCTTGTGGAGCACAGCTTCTTCCTCGTGGCATCACATGACCTCATCCCCTGCACCTTGTGGAGCACGGCTTCTTCCTGGTTGCATCACGTGACCTCTTCCCCTGCACCTTGTGGAGCACGGCTTCTTCCTGGTGGCATCACGTGACCTCTTCCCCTGTACCTTGTGGAGCACGGCTTCTTCCTGGTGGCATCACGTGACCTCTTACCCTGCACCTTGTGAAGCACGGCTTCTTCCTGGTGGCATCACGTGACCTCTTCCCCTGCACCTTGTGGAGCACAGCTTCTTCCTGGTGGCATCACATGACCTCTTCCCCTGCACCTTGTGGAGCATGGCTTCTTCCTCGTGGCATCACATGACCTCATCCCCTGCACCTTGGGGAGCACAGCTTCTTCCTCGTGGCATCACATGACCTCATCCCCTGCACCTTGTGGAGCACGGCTTCTTCCTCGTGGCATCACATGACCTCATCCCCTGCACCTTGTGGAGCACGGCTTCTTCCTCGTGGCATCACATGACCTCATCCCCTGCACCTTGTGGAGCACGGCTTCTTTCTGGTGGCAACACATGACCTCTTCCCCTGCCTCATTTCACCACCCAGGAACCACTGCACATCCGTTTGTGACTGCGGACGAGGCATCATTTAAATAGTTGACACTTTTGTCTGGTTATTCTATACCTTTCATCCTAAACAACGTCACCAATAAATGTTAATTCTTTAATCCCCAAAATGGATTTGTCATTATTTATTGATAAGTTTGCAACTCTAGTGGCTTCCAAAACCGTTAAAAGCCTACAATTGGGGGAGCGAGGCTTGCAGCCAAGCAGAATAGCTGCATGACTCAGAAACTCTGTCAATATGCCAGCAGCTGTTTGACCACATAACTGGACTTAACCTTAACTTAAAAACTACAAATTTATATTTATAAACCTACATGGCAATACATGGGGGGGAAAACCCAGGATCTCTCTCAGTTCTTCAGCGGATTTATTCTCGCACTGGAGTGGCCTTATCACGTGGTATGCACTCCTATCCAGCTTCACCACACGCTTTTGACAAAAAATAGGAGAATCCTTATCTTAACAATGCCTTAATATATGTCACAAAGGCAGATATAAATCAGCTACTGTACCAACAAAAAAATACTTTCACAATCTACTTTCTGTTACAAACAAGGCGTGACCGCAGGGCCAAGGTGGGGATTGATATATAGCACCAACCCACAGCCGCGTGGGCACATCTGGAGTGTAGGATGGTCGAGGTAGCCGGGTCGGGGTTGGAGAGGTAAGGAAAGTCTGGTATACTTGCCAAAGTCGGGTTGGAGAGGTGTGGATCGTTGCAGGTACTTTTAGCCGAAGTCGGGATTGGAGAGGTGCGGATCGTGGTTGATAAGCCGAGGTCAGGAGCGGAGAGGTACAGAGTCCGAAGAACAAGCAGGGTCAAGCAAGACAAGACCCCTTGCTCCCCCTATTTCTCCTGTTTTTACGTTCTAACAAGGGCCTTGGATGTTCCCTTATTTGGGGTTGAAGCAGAAGGGATTACCAGTTTATCTCCTACCATCTAGAGAAACTGTATCTGTTGGTTTGAAATATTAATTTATCTGTATATAAATCTTTGATTCACATTTATAAGGTAAGCGCCTTGCTTTCTCTGTTATATATCAAGCAAGATGAGATAAGGCACAGGCAGGAGACTAGGACTGCAGTGAACACAACGAACATAGGAGTGTTTATGCTCAGCTAATTTGCCAGTGTGGCAGCTGAGCATATAAAGGGAGATTGTCCAATGAGAGGAGAGCATACTCAGTAGTATGCCTAGCTGTGGTTGGCTGGAGAGAATCAGCACAGGTGTATACCTAGGCAGAGGAATTAGCAACAGGTGTAGTATAGGCAGAGGAGAGAGGAAGGTTCTGCACGTGTGCGAGTCCCGCGCATAGTGGGTGCGAGCTGCGTGACGGTGGCGTCACAGCGCGAGCATAGCCTGGAGGCGGGGCCAGCGGGGATGGAATTTAGTGCAGAGTGGGGTGTGCGCGCGCCCCTAGATGGAATGCTGGTATTAGCCGGCAGGCGAGATGTGCTGCAGGAGGCGGGTGAAGCGGAACATCCGGTTGCGGGTTGGGGTAAGCGAGGAGCGCGCCGAGGATCATGGATCCTGACAGTTTCACAGATTAAACTAATGATCAAGGAGGAAATTCAGGAAATTATAAAAGATATTTCAGATCTGGGCAGAGGGTTGAAACAGTGGATGAGGAGAAGAGCATCAATAACCAATAACCAGAGCCGAGGTGGGAGTGCCGGGACAAGTGTCCCGGCTCAGTGGCTGTGGGGAGCCCGGCCGCTGGAAGTTGGGCCTCGACAGAGGCCAGGCAAACTTCTTTGTCCGGCTGCCGGTCTTCTCTTTGCTGACGGGCATCTGTTCTCCTCAGCTGCGGACTACCCTCAATGTCCCGCGCTGTGCGGGCCTTCCTCTGATGCCGGCGTGTGCTGGACCTCTCTCTGATGTCAGTGCGTGCCAGAAGCTAGGCCCAGCATGAGAGAGAGGCCCGGCGCGGGACGGTGAGGGTGGCCTGCAGCTGGGGAGAGCCAGCATCCATTTGAGAGTGGGTGTTTTGTATTTGGGGGTGAGCTTTTTTGTATGTATTTTGTGGCGAAGGGCAATTATTATGGGGGGTGGGGATTGTGTGCGTGTGGCCAGGGGGGGAGAGAATGAGTGTGCGGAGGAGTGATTAAGGGAGCGGGATTGAGTGAGAGGGGGTAATTAATTGAGGGGGGAGAGTGAGAGGGGGTGTAAGAGAGGGAGTGAGGAAGAGAGAGGGGTGAGGGGGGAGAGTGAGTGAGGGAGAGGAGGGTGAGAAATACATGCGAAGAGGGGGGGGAAATAGAAGTGTGAAATGGGGGGGCTCGCAAGACCGCCAGGACAGGGGGGGGGGAGTCTGGGGGGGCTGTTGGATCTCTAATCCTGGGCCCCAGGAAATCTGATGGCAGAACTGTCAATTACTATTTACAGAACCTCCTCAATTTAATTATGAGCAACAACACACCAGTGGACAGAGCTTGCAGAGCAAAACCCCTACAGCATGAACCACCAAGAGGCCTCATATCATTATTTTACAGACAAAATTACTGTTATGTCTAAGGCAAGAAACCTTCAAGTAATTAAAATGGAGGATCATGAACTCAAAATCTTCAATCATTTATCTCCCATTACCTTGGAACAGCGGAGAAACCTACAAAATATAACCAGGCACCTGCAATCATACGATGCATCCTTCAAATGGCTATTTCTATTTAAACGAATTGCCTCCTAACAAGAGAGTGAAAGATTTCTCAAGATCTCCCCCTCAAATCTCCCCCTCACATCTCCCCCAGATCTCCCTCACATCTCTGCCAGATATCCCCTCGCATCTCTATTAACTGCTTCTCATGGTTGGCTGCTGCTCCGAACTAGATGAGCTTCTTAACTGCAAAAAGCACAGCCCAGGCTATCTCAACCAAATGCTAGCTCCCTACAGGAGCAATAAGCCATATAACATCTGCAGTACTGATTTACAAAAGCGATTTCACAGATTCCCCAAGATCTCCCCTTCACCTCTCCCACAGATCTCCCCCTCACCTCTCCGGGCGGCGGGCGGCAGATGGCATGTCCCAGCATGCTCCGGCATCGCATGTTCCTCCTGCAAATCTTCTCAATATGGCTGTGTGTAGCGTCACATGGCGCTGCGTTGCCATGACAACATGATGCCGCATAACGCCATGGCGTCACATAGTGTCCCATTGCCATAGCAATGGGGCATCACGTGATGCGGTTACATCACGTGGCGTTCCCGTTGACATGGCAACGCGGCACCATTTAACTTCGCATGGCCATATTGCGAAGATATGCAGGGAAAAGATCCCGGGAGATGCTGGTAGACGCCGGTAGATGCTGCCTGCTGCCTGCTGCCTGGACAGGTGAGAGAATTAAGCAGCAGTTCGGCGAACTTGTGACATTTTAGTAACAGGTTTGCACGAACCAGTGCAAACCAGCTGAATCCCACCACTGGCTGTGTATGATTCTTGTGGAAGGAGGTGTGTGTGTTTCTTGGGAAGGAGATGTGTGTGTATTTTTTAAGGGGCAAGAATGTGTGTCTTTTTGAGAGCTGTGTGTCTTGGGAGAGCTGTGTGTGTGTCTTGGGGGGAGGTTTGTGTATGATTCTTGGGGGAGATGTGTATGATTTTGGGGGAGCTGTGTGTGTCTTGGGATGGAGCTATGTGTGTCTTGGGAGAGAGCTATGTGTGTCATGGGGGGAGCTGTGTGTGTGGTGGGGGGAGATGTGGTTCATGGGGGGAGATCTGTGTTTCTTGAGGGACAGCTTTGTGTGTCTTGGGGAGAGGTGTGTGTGTTTCTTGGGGGGAAAGGTGTGTTTGCGTCATGGAGGGGAGCATTGAGTGAGTGAGTGAAATAGGGGGTGTAAGAGAGGTAGAGGAGTTATAGCGGAATGTGAGGCGGAGAATGGGGTGCCATGGGGGGGAAAGTTGGGGGTAAATGACAGAGAGGGGGAAGAAAGGAGGGTGGAGAAAGTGAAAGAGATTAAGGGGTGCGTGAGTGAGAGATGATTATTAATAATGTATTTGTTCCAGTTTGTCCCTTTAAAATACAGTCATCTTAATCTTCTGCATATGTGAGCAGGGAAAGTCCCCCTTCCACCCCCCCATAACATTGGCTTTATAAGAATGTCATAATATTAGTTATGAACAAACGATTCTATAGATGTCTGACCAGGAGGAAAAAAAAGGGATCAGTATTTTTTCTCTCACCCACACTTTTCCCTTTACTCTAAGAATGTGAGTCAGCACTGAATAATCTCCCCATAATGAATGTTTTTAATAAAACTGGGGACTTGCATGTTTACTACGGTGACACCAACGCATGCATTATTAGTGGGTAAAGTAATTACATGTCCATCAGATCTACGATAATAAATTTTACATGTACTTACAGTATAATACAAACGGTTTATAAAAGGAAAGAATAGAAAATAATAATAAGACAGTATATAAAATAATAATAAATACATATCAAACAAAACATAAATATAGTAAAAAGAAAAAAAAAGTTTTAAAGTTGGTTTAGTGTTTGTTAGTTTAATATTGCACATAGCTTCCAAACTATTGTGTATTCAGCTGTATCATACTACATCCACTCCTAACTATTCAGCAGATATATTATATACAGTAGATGTTTGTTTAATCAAAAAAAAGTTTTTTAAAAAGTGGCAAATATAAGTCGACAAATCACCCAAAAATCTACTCGCCGAAAAAAAAATCTACTCGCCACCTAGCCCCGCCCCCAGCGCTGCCCCATGTCCCGACCCCAGGCCCGCTTTTTAAAAAAAAAATGAATAAATTCCTAGTAAGAACATTCGTTTTTGACATTAGTTTATTTATTGTATTACATTATACTACAATTAGTCCTTGTTACGTGTGTGTGTGTGTGTGTGTGTGTGTGTGTGTATGTGTGTATGTGTGTATGTGTGTGTAAATGTTCCTGAACCCCATAACTAGTGCCTGGACGCCCCCGCGTCACAATACCTAAAGCAGCAATCCCGCCTGGGATCTTACCTGATCCGCAGTCCCTCAATGTCCAGGTACCCTCATTCCCGCAATGTTATATATTGGAGGGGAGGTGTTCCTACCTGTCTTCTGGTTTAGGGGGGATTCCGTTGTCTTCCGTGTGAAGCTCGAAAGTTAGAGCTGGAAGAAAGCAGTATAGGTTATTTCGGTGTAGGTATAGGGCAGTTAAGATATATAGGGTAAATAAGAGATCCAGAGTGTGAGAGAGAGAGAGTGTGGGTGAGAGACAGACAGAGAGAGAGAGAGAGAGACACACACACACACACACACACACACACACACAGAGAGCGGCACACACACAAACACACACACACACACACACACACAGATACAGAGAGAGACACACACAGAGAGAGAGAGAGACACACACAGAGAGAGAGAGAAAGAGACACACAGAGAGAGATACACACAGAGAAAGAGAGACACAGAGAAAGAGAGAGAATGAGAGAGACACAGAGAGAGAGAACACACACAGAGAGAATGAGAGACAAAGACAGAGAGAGAGTGAGAGAGAGAGAGTGACAGAGAGAGAGCGACAGAGAGAGGGAGAGGGCTACAGGAAAAGGGTGAGGGCGACAGGGAAAGGGTGAGGGCGACAGGGAAAGGGTGAGGGTGACAGGGAATGGGTGAGGGCGACAGGGAATGGGTGAGGGCGACAGGGAAAGGGTGAGGGTGACAGGGAGAGGGTGAGGGCGACAGGGAGAGGGTGAGGGCGACAGGGAAAGGTTGAGGGCGACAGGCAAAGGGTGAAGGCGACAGGGAAAGGGTGAGGGCGACAGGGATGTGTGAGGGCGACAGGGAAAGGGTGAGGGCGACAGGGAAAGGGTGAGAGCGACAGGGAAAGGGTGAGGGCGACAGGGAAAGGGTGAGGGTGACAGGGAGAGGGTGGGGGTGACAGGGAGAGAGTGGGGGCGACAGGGAGAGGGCGACAGGGAAAGGGTGAGGGCGACGGGGAAAGGGTGAGGGCAACGGGGAAAGGGTGAGGGCGACGGGGAAAGGGTGAGGGCGACAGGGAAATGGTGCGGGTGACAGGGATGGGTGAGGGCGACAGGGATGGGTGAGGGCGACAGGAATGTGTAAGGGCAACGGAGAGGGTGAGGGTGACAAAGGGAGAGGGTGAGGGTGACAAAGGGAGAGGGTGAGGGTGACACAGGGAGAGGGTAACACAGGGAGAGGGTGACACAGGGAGAGGGTGACAGGGAAAGAGGGTGACACACTCACAGACACACAGACTCACTCACAGACACACACTCACAGACACACACACACTCACACACACACACTCACACACACACACAGACACACACTCACAAACACACACACACACTCACTCAGAGACACACACACTCACTCACAGACACACACACACAGTCACTCAGTCACACACACACACACACACAGTCACTGTCTCACACTGTAACACACACACACACTCACCAACTGACACTGTCACTCTGCCGCAGCAGCCTACCTGCCGCCCCAGACAACAAGCGGGGACCCCCCCCAGCCTACCTCCCACCCCGGGCACCAAGCGGGGACCCCCCTCAGCCTACCTCCCACCCTGAGCAGCAAGCGGGGACCCCCCCCAGCCTACCTCCCACCCCGGGCAGCAAGCAGAGATCGGGGGGCAGAAGGGGGAGGAGATCGGGGGGCAGGGAGGGGAGGAGATCAGGGCCAGGGGGGGGGGGGAGATCGGGGGAAGGGGCTAACCTAGAGCTCCCAGCCGGCTCTCTTCCCCGCGTCAGCCCAATGAGGGAGGGGAATTATTTATTTAAAAAAAAATTGGCGCGAACAGGGGAATTCATAGAGCCGCAGCACGGCTCGCCAGTGGCCTAAATTCACTCAGCACGGGCGTGTGGTTATGCCTATTTGTCGAACACTGCATATAACAATACCCCCAATACATATAAAAAAAAACAAGCCCTCCAATACATATAAAAATTCCCCCAAGTCTCCCAATGCTTATAAAAATACCCCCAAACCCCACAATACATATAAAAATACAGACTTACCTTGGGTCAAGCTGGGCCCGGTGTTGCGGGGGTCCGCTGGATGGGGGGGCCCGGCCGGCGCTGCAAATTCTTCCGACCTCTGGCAGGGCCCTGCAGCCGGTCGAGGCCAGGCCCGGACTCTCAGCTGCATGCAGGACCTTTCCTCTCTCTGTCCCATGCCGCCAAGCTTTTACTGCCGGCACACACGGGGCTCTGATGTCTGCGCGCTGACGTCAGAGCCCCGTCGCGCGCCGGCAGTGGAAGCTCGGCGGCAGCCCATCTCTATTATTAACATACTGACCAATTTGACCTATTTCTGAAAAAAAAAACTATACTTGTTCAGCTGTATTCCTAAAACGAATTCCCTCATCTCAAAGCAACTCAAATGAAGTTTCAGAATCTCACACATTTTCATCCAAAATCTTTCTGAAAGTATCTTTACATTTTGGCCGGTATGTTTCCAGACAACAAAAAATAATACATGATGTTCTACAAGAATTTCCACTGAACCGTTTAGTTTGATGTCAGACAGTATTAGTTGCGAAAATCAGGTTTTTTTTTCCAAGGAACGCGTAAAGATAGCAATTACTGTTAACAAAACATTACATTACGAAATGATGCTGAGCTTTAGTTTTATGTATCCCAAGGGAATATGGCTATGGATAATGTTAGTAGGGCACGTGATAAATTAATTCATTGCTTAATATTGATGGTAAAAACACACCGCTTCATTTCCAGTTCGTTCTATGTTAAAAAAAAATCAGTGAACACACCACCTATCCTGTTGCTCAGTGAGTAAAGACACTGACTGGCACTGAGTTTGAAGCAGGGGAACCTGGTTCAATTTCCGATGTCGTGCTCCTTGTGACCTTGGGCAAGTCACTTTATCTCCTTGTGCCTCAGGCACCAAAAACATAGATTGTAAGCTCCACGGGGCACTACGTAAAACTAGCAGCGCTATACAACAACATGCTATTATTGTTTATTATATCCAATGACCCATTTAATCCCTGGGTAATAAACCACAGTTGAGTTTAAAAGACGTAGGGCCTCATTCAGAGAGGGTTGATAAAAATTATCGTCAGGGCATTTAAAATGCCATTTTTTTGGGTGTGGCTATCACGGTATTCAGAAAGGCTCGATTACCAGTGATAGCAAAATTCCCAAAGCGGGCGAGTTGCTGCCAGCGAGAGCATCGAGCCTCTGAAAAGGCCTGAACCGGCGATTCATTTCTGCTGCAGAGAGAGCGGCTCTGAGAGTGCCGGCTCTCCCAGCTGAAATGTCGCTCGAAAATTATTTATTTAAATATACATTTCTTTCATAGTGTATATGTGCAGGGGGTCTCCGGAGCTGAACCGCGTTGGTTTCAGGTCCAGGGACCCCCTGCTTCCCGAGATACAGGCACCTTTATGGGGTGCCGGTATCTCCTATGCAAGGAAATGTCCCGGTCACGTGACGCGGGACATTTCAATGCAGAGGGATACCGGCACCCCATAAAGGTGCCTGTATCTTTGGAAGCAGGGGGTCCCTGGACATAAAACCAACGTGGCTCAGCTCCGGAGACCGCCTGCACATCTACACTAGGAAAGAAATGTATATTAATAAATATTTGAATAAACATCAATACACGCCCCCCCTCCGCCCAAACCCATACAGTACAGTAATGGGCAAAATAACTATTATCCAGATATGCATAATAGATTATTTGCCCATTATTAAACACTGCATTAGCATACAAAAATAAAGTAAATAAATACAGTTATACTTACCACAATAGCAGGTCCCTCTGTCCTCAATAGCAAGAAAGCATATACAGTATACAGTACATAATAAAGACATTCTAATGGCCCCTAACCCCTTAATCACCTTAGCGGTTACTAACCGGGAGGCCTAAGCACCCACCCCAGACTGACTATACCCACCGTATACCCATTGAGTAGTATAGTGATACATCATACCCATATAATAATAAGATAGGCATGATAAGCCTGTATAGCACTCAATGGGCACCCTAATTACAATACATTAATACACAAGACACACAATAATAAAACATAAGTAAACTCCAAAAAACCACACTTCACTAAATAAAAACAGTAGCCAGCTAATCCAATGAATACAAGCAATAACAACATCAACAATGAATTAATTAAACCATTAACCAATCAAACCAATTAATTCCTAAACCAACTCAAAATGAATAGTAACACTAACCCATCAAAACAATTAATTACTACAACATTAATGAATGTAAACATTAAAATACAAAGAAAGAAATTCTAACAATATCTGAAATAACCATAAAACACATTAGCTAACATAATACAACATTAACTACAAACGAACACTAATCGCAAACCTTTTATTAGCATTAAGCATGAAAAAACAAACAATCACATCCACATAATAAACTGAAATGAAAAAAAGCAACAGCAATACCAAGCGAGAAATGTCCCCCAAATATTGTCATAATAATGTATTAATCTGTACCCTAAAGTTACCCCGGGAGTCAGAGGGCCACCGCTTCTAATGGTAAGTAATATATTGAATGTTTGTAAATGTCTCTTTTTACAGGTTTATTCATTGGATGTGTTTTTTGATTTTTTTGGGGGAGGCACATTGACTGATAATATATTAATCTGTACCACTTTAGGGTACAGATTAATACATTATTCTGACAATATTTGGGGGGCATTTCTCGCTTGGTATTGCTGTTGCTTTTTTTCATTTCAGTTTATTATGTGGATGTGATTGTTTGTTTTTTCATGCTTAATGCTAATAAAAGGTTTGCGATTGGTGTTCGTTTGTAGTTAATGTTGTATTATGTTAGCTAATGCGTTTTTATGGTTATTTCAGATATTGTTAGAATTTCTTTCTTTGTATTTTAATGTTTACATTCATTAATGTTGTAGTAATTTTTTTTTTTTTTTTATAACTTTCTTTTATTGGGTTTTTCAATGATAGTACATACCAGTATCAAAGTAATGTCACTTGTTTTTCATTTTGACATACAACATCAAAACAGACATGGGGGGGGGAAGACGTGAGAGGGGGTGGAAAGGGGGGGTTAGGGGGAAGGGCATGGGGTGACTGGATGGAGTATAGTCTCTTCCGTGTATTCCCTGCGCCTGGCTCTTTTCCGAGTGTTCTTTACTATTTCGTCTAGCGTCCCACCTAGTTTAATAATCCGGGAAAGGGATAATTCTCCTTAATTGATCTTGTCCGTGGGGTTTTCTATTGTTCTATCTCCCCTGTGTCTGTTCCGCCGTCGAAGGAGAACCCACCTACCCCTATCAAAGCCAGATGGTGGCATTGCTCATCCCTGGGATATCGGTCTGTGCCAACCATAATGACCAGACTTTTTGGAAATTTGGGCCAGTGTCGTTGACTAGACTTGTCAACTTTTCCATCTGGCAAGCGAACCAGATTCTATTCCGAATTTTATCTATTGATGGAATTGCATCCTGATTCCACAATGCTGCGGTCTCGCACCTCATTGCCGTAGCAAAATGTGCTATAAGTTTGTTTCCCGATCTAGACACCTCTTCTGTGGGCTTACCTAATAGGAAAACCCAAGGATCTAGTTGAATTTTGAGGCCCAAGAAAACCTTTTGTAGCCAATCTCTAATTTGAGTCCAAACGGGAATGATTCGTGGGCAAGACCACAGCATGTGTACCAGATCTCCCCGTTCCCCGCACTTCCTAGGACAGAGCGGGGAAGCGCCCGCGACAAATTTTGCCAGTCTAACTGGGGTGAGGTACCACCTTAATAATACTTTATATGAGTTCTCCTTCAGCGTCGTACAGATCGAACTGCTAGCTGCAGCTTTAAAAATCGCGTCCCAGTCCTTGTCCTCTAACGGTCCAGTCAGATCCGTCTCCCATTGTGTCATGAAGCTTGGTCTGTGTGCGTCAACAGGGTCTGTCTTGGCCACCACCTTGTACAGAGCAGAGATGAGTCCCCGTGTATCGGTTCCCCGATCACAGAGCTTTTCAAAATTGGTTAGGGGTGGTCTATTTGGGTGTTTGGTGTAGAATGCCCGGACCTGGAGGTATCTAAGAAATTCAGTATTAGGTAAGTCCGTTTCTGACTGTAGATTATCAAATGTTTTGATTGTGTCTCTACCCTCCAGATCCTTTAGTCTTCTTAGCCCCCATTTTTGCCAGAGTGTGAAATTTCTGTCAGTTAACCCCGGAGCAAAGTCCGGATTTCCATATAGGGGAGTCATTAGAGTGTGTTTTGAGGTTAGTGAGTGACTATTTTTAACCGTCTCCCAGACCAAGAGAGAGCTCAATACCGAGGGAAGCGGGTTCTTGAGATCTTTTAGCCTGGATTTAGGGTACCAAATAAGGTCTTTCAGCTCCAGCGGGGCGCAAGCCTCCCTCTCCAATGCCACCCATTGCCTTTGCTCCGGATCCCCATGCCACTGTGTAATTTGGCATAATTGGGCCGCTTTGTAGTAAGCCATCAAGCACGGCACTGCCAGCCCCCCAGTTTCCTTAGGCCTTTGCATGATTGACCTTTTTACCCGTGGTTTTTTGTTTTTCCAAATGAAGTTTGTAACTGCTTTCTGCAGTTCTATAATATCTGATCTTACCACGGGTATCGGAAGAGTTTGGAACAGGTATAGTATCCTGGGGAGGAGGTTCATTTTTACGCAAAAGATTTTACCAATCCAGGATATCCCATATGCAGACCAGTCTTTAAGTTCCTTTATGAGGGTTTTTATAAGTCTCGGGTAATTCTCTTGGTAGAGATTATGGCTTTGTTTGGTTAGAAAAATTCCCAAGTATTTTATAGCTCTGGTCTGCCATTTAAACTGAAAGTTTATCTCTATCAGTTTCTCTGTCGTCTTTGGGATATTTAGACTCAGCGCCTCCGACTTTGATTGATTGATCTTAAATCCGGAGATTCTGCCAAATTTATCCAGTAGAGCGAACAGATTGGGTAATGCGGTGAGCGGTTTTGTCAAAGATAATATAATGTCATCCGCGTATAACGCGATTTTATGCTCCTGGGAACCTATTTGCACTCCCGTAATATCTGGATTGCGCCGTATGTGTGCTGCTAGCGGTTCCATGCATAGGGCGAACAACAGGGGCGAAAGTGGGCATCCCTGTCTGGTACCGCTTTTAATTTTAAACATATCTGAAGGGAAGCCTTGATGTAGCACCTTGGCGGTCGAGGTTGTGTATAATGCTTTTATTGCCCTTATAATTTTGTTCTCAAACCCGAATGCCTCAAGCGTGGATTCCATATATGGCCAGTCGATCCTGTCAAAGGCCTTTTCTGCGTCTAAGCTTAGGATTACCCCATGGATCCCGTTGGCGTTAATGTAGTTAATAATATCAATTATCTTTCTGGTATTATCGGCCGCTTGTCTGTCTCTAATGAAGCCAACTTGGTCTGGGTGTATAAGCCGTGGCAGGATCGTACTCAATCTATTGGCCAATAATTTGGAGTAGATTTTTACGTCCGAATTGATTAAAGATATTGGCCGGTAGCTTTGGCAATTTGTAGGATCTTTGTCCTTTTTATGAATTATGGATATTGACGCCTGAAGCATCTGGTCCGAGAAGAGTTCCCCCGCTAGAACTCCATTGAATAATTTGAGCATGTGTGGCGCTAGCACCCCTATAAATTTCTTGTAGTATAGGTTAGAGAACCCGTCTGGGCCTGGGGCCTTAGCGGGTTTGAGATGTTTGATTACCGCTGTCAGTTCCTCTAACGTGAAGTCAGATTGAACTGCCTCATTCTCCCGCCTGCTCACCTCTGGAAGGGCTGCTTCGTCTAAGAAGGACTGTAAAAGTTTTTTTGTTTTTGGGTTTTGTGAGACTTTCTCCCCATTATATAGCTGTTCATAATAAAGCCTAAACTCTTCCACTATGCGTTTGGGGTTGGAGGTCAGCTCTCCTGTTTTTGTTTTTATGGTTTGTATATTATAATTCGGCTGCCTATTACGGATCCTGTTTGCTAACATAGTGTCCGGCTTATTGGCTTTCTCAAAAAATTTCCGCTTGGTCCAACTGATATCTCTCTCGGCCTGGGCTGTGAGGAGGAGATTAAGCTCAATTCTTACATCTTTCAGCTCCTTAAGGGTGTCCTCTCCGCCTGATCGGCTATGTAGTGCAGAGAGCTCATGTAACCTCTTATATAGTTGTGTCAATTTCGCCTCCTTTTGTCTTTTGCGTCTTGCTGCGATGCTAATCAAGGTTCCTCTTATTGTGGCTTTGTGAGCCTCCCACAGTGTAGTGTGGGATTCCACAGTGCCTGTGTTTGTAATAAAAAAATTCCTGATCTCGTCTTTGACTGCCTGTGCCAATTCTGGTATTTTAATAAGGGATTCGTTTAGTTTCCAGTTTGCTCCCGGGCTAACCTGCCCAATTTGTGTGCATCTTAGCTCTATCGATGCATGGTCCGACCATGTAATGTCATGGATCACAGTATCGGATATTTGTGGGACCATTCTACCCGATACAAAGAAGTGGTCAAGTCTGCTGTAGCTGTCGTGTGGGTGTGAATAGAATGTATATGTACGCTCGCCTGGGTGTTGTTCTCGCCATACATCCACCAGGTATCCCCTTCGTAGCCCTTCTAGAAGTTCTTTGGTTCCTGCTTGTCTCCCCTTCTCCTGTCTCGGAGATCTATCTATACGCGGGTCTAGGGCTTTATTAAAGTCCCCTGCTAATATCACATTTCCGCTTGCCCAGTTTTGTAGTTTCAGAAAGAATTCTGTAAAGAACTGGGGGTTATTATCGCAGGGGGCGTACACGCATGCTAAGGTTACCCTGGTTTGTTGTAGTGTGCCTACTAGAATGATGTATCTCCCTTCAGGGTCACGTTTTATCTTTTCTGGCACAAATGGGACTCTATTGTGGATCAAGATAGCTACACCCTTTTTTTTGTCCTTTGCTGAGGCTAGGTAGAATTTTCTAAAGTTTTTGTCTATGAATTTTGGATTGTTTTTAAGACAATAGTGTGTCTCTTGCAGGAAGAGCACATCAGTGTTTTTGCGTTTGAAGTCAGAGAAGGCTATCCTGCGTTTTCGGGGGGAATTAAATCCCTTTACATTTTGGGAGATGAACGTTAATGCCATCTTAGTGTGTGTAGTGAGTTCTCATGGGTGTCTAGTGTTCTCTGCTTACCCGGCTCGTGTTGTTGTGGAGGATGTTGGTGGTAGAGCTGCAGGTCCTCTGTTGTCCAGTCGTTTCTACTGGGGATACCTGGATGGGGGGGAGGGAAACACATAGGGGAGTGACAGGGAACATACAACCTTGTTAGATTAACAAGGGAAACCACTTTGGTCTTTGGAGACCTATGGTTTGCTGCCCGGGGACACTTATCCGATTCCAGTGTGTCCCAGTTCCCCATATAGGGTTGTGGAAGGACACTGAAATCAAGGAAGCCCAGGTCTTTGGTTAGGCTGCGGCTTAAGGCCACCGTCCAACCAGAGAGGTACATGCCAACAGGCAACAGGTAGGGCAGATATCCGCCCCCCCGCCGGCAGCGAACTCATTAAGTTTTATTAAGCAGCGCGTGAGCACGTATGACAGAACTCGATTACAACTCAACTTGTGTTTCTGAGAAAAAAATAAATAAATAAAGAACTTTGGTTAGTTTAAACTGTTCAACTGTGAAGTCTTTAGTTGACTACCCTGTAACTACCCTGTAACTGTGTTCTATTTTTAGCCCTTCTCCCCAGTAGGGGAATGCGCGGACCCCTCTGGGGAGCTCCGGTTCTCTTTGTGGCTCTTCCGGTGGCTGTTGTCTTCCCTCAGCCGGGCGCTGTTCTTGCTCTCGGACTTGGGCGCTTTCGCTGACGTCAGGGTCCTGATGACGGGCTCTCGCGAGAGTTTCTCCTTCGACGTCCTCTGCGTGTCGCAGGTAGCTCTGGCTGGCGTTGGCAGAAGGGGCTGGTGTTTCTCGGGGGCGGAGTCCTCCGCCTCATCCCATGTTCGCGCCAAATCGTCCTCCGCCATTCTGAATTGGCGCTTCTTTGCCGGATTCTCCTGCCCGTCGTCTTGTGAGGCCATTTTGGTGAGTGGAGAGCGCGATAGAGAAAAAAAAAAAGGATATAAGACAGGGAAGAACTTTTGCCGCGTCTTTTCTTTACTTAACTTCCCCCTCTCCCCTTCGCTGTTTTGTCAACTCAGCAGTTTAGAAAATCTCAGGGGGACGGCGTTGTAATTCTTTTCTTGCAGAGGACCGCATTTAGTAAGGGTAGACAGTGTCGTTGAAACCAGGAAACAACATTAACTAGCGATTCAGGAGTGACTGTGGACCGTCTTGTGTGGCCTTCATCCTGATCCTGAGGGGCCCGCCTTAGCGTGTCTTGGTTTTGGTGGTTGCCTCACTTTCTCCCATTCGGTCCGACGGGGTAGGCGGCCATCAAGAGCTTCAGGCTGTGGTAAGGTATTAGGGAGGCCCAGCCTTGTGAGGAACTCAGGGCCGTCTGCTATATGTTTGATGACATGCGACCTGCCATTTTGCAGGACTATCAGGGCGAAGGGAAAAGCCCAACGATAGCGGACATTTTTTTCCCTTAGCAGCCTGGTAATCGGCTGGAGGGCCTGCCGTCTTGCTAATGTGATCGGTGAGATATCTTGATATACGGCCATCTCTATATCTTCAAATTTTATTATGGGGGTGGCTCTTGTAAGTTTACATATTTCAGCTTTCGTTGTGAAGTGGTGCAGTCTCATGATTATGTCCCTGGGGGGATTATTGGGGAGCGGACGTGCCCGTAGTGCCCTATGGCACCTGTCCATTACTAGTTCTGCCTCAGTTTTCTCTGGCATGATAGATGACATCCAACGGTTTATTAGGAGCTCGGGGTCTAAAATCTCCTCCGGTATCCCCCGGATCCTCAAGTTGTTTCGTCTATCTCTGTTCTCGCTGTCCTCGTTGCGTTCCTCCAGGTCTGCCACTTTTCTTTCCAGGGCGGTTACTCTGGAGTCTGTTTCTGTTTGACAGCGGGCAGCTTCATCCATTTTCTCCTCCAGGTCATTGGTGCGTGTTCCGATGTTTAGTATGTCCTTTCGCAAGGTGTCCACTTCCCCACGGAAGAAGGTCTTTAAGTCTGTTAGGAGTTTGGCAATTTCTTTTTTCATAGCTCCCGTCTGGCTCACCGCTGTCAGGTCCGGTTCCTGAGCGGAGTCGGAATCAGATGCCGCCATGCTGTCCGTCTCTTGTGCCTTCTTGGCCCCCACAAAATATGTGCGCACGTCCACTTTCTGTTTCGATTTTTTCCTCGTAGCCGCCATATGTCTGTATGCTCCTGTAGTTTTTTTTTTAATTAGTTGAGTTTTGCGGTGCGCTGTGTAGTTTAAATGCCGGCGGGACTAGGAGCGTTCAGGTTAGGCTGCCATCCCTGCTCCTGCCGCGCATGCGCCTCAATGTTGTAGTAATTAATTGTTTTGATGGGTTAGTGTTACTATTCATTTTGAGTTGGTTTAGGAATTAATTGGTTTGATTGGTTAATGGTTTAATTAATTCATTGTTGATGTTGTTATTGCTTGTATTCATTGGATTAGCTAGCTACTGTTTTTATTTAGTGAAGTGTGTTTTTTTGGAGTTTAGTTATGTTTTATTATTGTGTGTCTTGTGTATTAATGTATTGTAATTAGGGTGCCCATTGAGTGCTCTACAGGCTTATCATGCCCATATTATTATTATATGGGTATGATACAGGCATACCCCGCATTAACGTACGCAATGGGACCGGAGCATGTATGTAAAGTGAAAATGTACTTAAAGTGAAGCACTACCTTTTTCCCACTTATCGATGCATGTACAGTACTGCAAACACCATATACGTGCATAAGTGAGGTAAATAAGGCATGTGTAACAGGCTCTATAGTCTCCCCGCTTGCGCACAGCTTCGGTACAGGTAGGGAGACAGTATTGCTGTTCAGGACGTGCTCACAGGCGCATGCGTGAGCTACCGTTTGCCTATTGAGCGAGATGTACTTACTCGCGAGTGTACTTAAAGTGAGTGTCCTTAAACCGGGGTATGCCTGTATACCACTATACTACATAATGGGTATAGGGTGGGTATAGTCAGTCCGGGGTGGGTGCTTAGGCTTCACAGATGGGTGAAGGGGATATTAGCCCTAAGGATGGGTGTCTAGACCTTGCGAGTGGGTAGCGGTTGGGTTAACCCCTTTATTACCTTAGCGGTATTAACTGCTTAGGTAATGAAGGGGTTAAATCCCCCGCAACCCCCCCGCAAGGCCTAAACAGCCACTAAGGGCCAAATTCCCCCTTCACCCATCCTCGCTAGCCACAGTAAGACTGGCATGGGTGTTTAACCCCTTCATTGCTTTAGCGGTTAGTCGCTAAGGTAATGAAGTTGCTGTACATGCATGTTTCCTGCCTCGGATGCATGCCGGAGGGGGTCCGGAGCTGCTATTAATGGCTATCAGCTCCGGAGACCCCCGGCATCAATCCGAGGCAGGAAAAGGGCCTGATTTTTTCTAAGTCCCGACACATCGCAGCTCATCGAGGCATCTCCCCACCAATCTACCCAAATTTTGTGGTGTATTGGATTTGGGGAGAAGAACGCCTTTTAGGGCTGCGATAGGCCGCGACAGCCGACTCGCGGGTATCTGAATCGCGCGAGTTTATGATCCTTCCGAAAATGGTCGATAAGCGGCTGATCACCGCTCAATTGGCGATTTTCTTTGGATCATAAAATTTTGCGTCGATACTGGCCGTTATCAAGCACTTATCGAGGCTTTCTGAATACGAGTAGCCAGTTTGGTCGATAAGTCCTCGATAAAGGCCTTATTGAGGCTTTCTGAATGAGGCCCTTAGAATGCAGCCATGTGTCTTCTTTGGTCAGACTGTACTTATTTAACATACTACAGTCATATAGTGACTTCTGTTACAGGTGTGTTGCCAATGGTGGAACTAGCTTCTTGAGGCCATAAGAAGGTAAAATGTGGGTTCCTTCAATCACTTGTCAACCCTCCCCCCATGTGTAGAAATCTCATTACAGTATTTCCCTCCATGCATGAAGTAAATGTTCCGATAAAGAATTATGTTTTAAATTTATTTCCTTGTTTAGGTTCGATTGTTGATCGATTGCTCCAATCATTGTACCCTTCAAATGTAAAGGTGTAAGGACTCAAATGAATGTGGTTTTAGTATTTAAGGGCAAGCAAATGTTTCGCAGCAATAGATGAATAAGAGTCAAGGATTCCGCGCTCGTGCTGTCTTAGGTAACGTGTACATAGACGGATCCCCTTGCTGCTGGGCGCATGGAGTAACTCCCCAAAATCTCCTAAATGAGATAGCCCGAAGGTTTTTCTCAGTAAAAACGATAAATATACAGTATGCATCGGGAGTCAAAACAAATTGAACATTTAATACAGGTCCCATGGACCTAACAAGTTAAAATAACCAGCGTATAACAAAATACATTGTAATCTAAAGAAGTCACAAGTTGGGACAACCTAAGACTATAACACACAGAATAAACATATTTGTGACCAAAACTGACTCCATGCAGTGACTACATAAGCCAATACAAAAACAAGCGGAGATCACACACTACCGAGGGAAGGTGCAGTCCGGACTGTTACACCAGCACCCTCCTTGGCCTCCCGCTATGTCAGCATCAGTTAGCATCTGTCCTGCCCCTCTGTGGTCTTTCTTGTTTTTTTCTTTCCAGGCATTCATTTGCCTTTTCGATTTAGTGCACTTATATGTTTATGTTTTGTATTGGCGTATGCTGTGTGCTGTGTGCATATTTTTATCGTTAAACAGCAATAGAGCCATTCAGATTTTACAGAATGATTGTTGAGGCGATAAGCAATTGTCCTATTTTGCCGTCTTTCTGTTTACCCTAAGTACTGTATATATCAATATACATTCATCTATTGTTCTCCTTTGTAATACAGAGCAGTCTCTGACATTTCCATCTGACTATAATTACCAGTTTCTTAACAGATAATTAGTTATTAACATTTTCAGTGACCAGGAAGTCAGTAGAACTAGTGCGCTTCAGGCACATGCTGAATTCATTTATTAAAGCTATTATGCGTATACCAATCCACTCGGATCCATAAATTCAAACCATAAATTAAAACATTGATATCATTAACCCTTCTAGGGGATCTTTACTTACATATTTTAGCCGAATGAGGCCTACCTACCTCGACATGGCAATCCTACTGGAACAATAGATAGTTACCTGTCATATTTGTGGGGGGGAAACGTGTGCTAAAAAACTGCTCCAAATGTACCAAGGAAAAATTCTCCCATTGAAAGCAGTAGTTTTTCTTCCCTTTGATACGTCTGATGCATTTTGTTGCCCTAGGTTTGTAGTCAGGAGACTTTGCTAAATCACCCAATCATTCTTCCATAGTTTCAAAATGACTTGAAGGGCCATGTACAATCTGGGGGTCCATGTACAAATGGGGGGGCCATGTACAAACATTATAGGTAAAGGAACCATCCCATGGTTTTATACTTTATTTACCATCCCTAGGTACAGATGTAGCAAGACTTAATGTTTTCGGTTCCGCAAACTGTGCATGGTCCCGCGACCATGCCGATTGTGGCCCTGAAAACAGAAAGGATTAATGCTGCGGGAGGTCCATTTTTCTGAATGGAATCCCCACAATGTTAATCTTTTGCTTCAGGGTAATAACCCTCATATCTCCTCCCTGTTCGTTCCTGTCCAGCCCCTTTGATGAGAAAACGGAGGAGGAGGTATAGGGCTTCCACTCCTCTCCTCGGGCTCTGCTCCAAACTGTGTGGCACTGTCCAATCCCCTTGGCGATGTAGATCAGGGGTGCGCAAACTGGGGGCGCAGCATGAGTTCCTGGAGCACGGCGACTAGTAGCTGGTGTCGGCGTCTCACTCGTCTCCTCGCGGCCGCGACACCACCAGACTCCTCCCCCGATGACATCACTGCTAAGTCGGAGGCTCCACCTAAATGCTCATGGACAGAATAAGCTCCACCCTACGCATTTCATGACTTGGAGTGTCACTTCCATGAAGAGGGGAGTGAGACTCCGACCCCATCTGCTAGACGCTGTGCTCCAGGAACTCATGCTGCAGACGGCAACATTGTATTATGCGACAAGCAAAAAAGCAAGGGGTTGACAAAGCAACCAAAAGAAACCTATGTGCACTCACTATGACCAATTGAGGGCTGGGAAATATTCAATCCTAGGGTAAATTCTATATATAGCTTCTCACTAATACTATTGGCTAAAATCTTTTTATTAAACATATACAGGTGCGCCGACGAGTATTCTAAAATTTGCCTTAAACTTGCCTTGGAAAATCTGGGGCTATCACCAACAAGAACCAGGTACATGCTGGGTACATGCTGCAACATTTCAGTGACATTTCTGCAGAGACTAATGGCCCATCGGATTAACACATCAGTTTGAATGGGACTGCCAGGGACCCCTGCTGTTAATCCGATGGGCCATTAGTCTGTCTGCAGAAATGTCACTGAAATGTTGCAGCATGTACCCAGCATGTACCCAAGTCTTGTTAGTGATTGCCCCAGATTTGTTTTAGAATACTCGTCGGCACTACAGTATACAATGGACCACATATACTCCATTAAAAATACCAAAAGAATCACTTCAGTGGAGATGACTGTATACAGCTATTGTCAAAAAGCATGTCTAGATCCTCTGAACAAGCAGGGGGAAATGGTAGAGGGAGAGAGAACCAATATACAAATGTTCAATTATCATGTGGATGAAGTTTACGCAATGTGACACTCCTAGTCACTAAGGAGTACACACAAAAAGATTCCGATAAATCTCTGGGGTTTTATAATACCGTAAATACAGTCATTGACTCAGAGTTACATGATCTATACATATAAACAGTCTAATGTTATACAGCTGCACCATTTGTCATTCTGATGCTACTGACACTTTCCGTGCTGCTTACCACTACTACATGTATCACACAATATTGCTACACACATGAAAACATCCGAGCTCCAGTTTGGATATACTCTCCAAGAACATAATATAAAGTGTTACTGTGTGGATGGTTGGACTATAGGGAGGTCAGTCACTCTCACTGTTACTAGTGCTAGAGTATCTTGGTATACACACTGTATCCCTTACAGATATACTAATGACTTGAAGTCCCACTGGACAATTCGTTATGTCAATTGCCATAGGCAAGGCATAAGTCCATACATCGGAGTCAGCAGATGTATGCTTGCCGAGGTGAGTATGTGTGGATATTCCCCTGAAATAGGGATATAGGTGTAGTAGCAGTTGTATAAGGGTGAGCACAATTATACAACCTGATGGACCGGTGTAAGCTTGGTGTGTTCCGGCGTCGTTCCTCTCAAACCTCCACTGATACACTCCGTGATGACGTCACCGGTGTGACGTCAGTAAAAACCGACGTACATTTCACGCCTACCGGGTGCTTTGTCAAGGTGTAGGGAGTGATGCTTGATTACTCCCTTGGCTTAATATCCGTATTGCGAAGGGTGTATTCACCCACTATAGCCAATCACGAAGATAAGCGGCGGTGTATCTACAGTATGCCGGTATAACTCATCAAATAGCTAATGTGGTATTCTTCTGTGAGCCAGTCATATTCAAAACCATGTTAATAGACTTATGTAGATCCTTGCTTCTAAATGTATAAGCGCTGGGATCTGTTAGTACCTATAATGTACATAACTTATTTGGTACAGAAGTTTATTTCACATTAGACCGTTGATTCACATTTTTACCCTAGGATTGAATATTTCCCAGCCCTCACTTGGTCATAGTGAGTGCATATAGGCTTCTTTTGGTTGCTTTGTCAACCCCTTCCTTCTTCGCTAATCCCTACTCCAGTATGCACCGATTGATAAAAACAAACAACCAACACAATAGGAGAGCAGTAGAATTTTTTCTTGTTATTATGCGACAAGACCAGACACATTGTAAGTGTTTCCTTTTTGGTCTTGCGCTTTGAATAAATTGCCCCATCTGTACCACACTATGTTTATATAATTTTTGTATCAGTAAAACTCTTGTTGGAGATGCTGTTGGAGACTATGTGGGATTGACAGACCCAGCCATTCGATTGGTCCAAAGAGCAGCATGCCTATTGCCTTTGATTCATCTGTATGCTGTAAGTAAGCATTTGACTGTGCAGCGGCTCGTGCTGTGAAAAATACTGCACAATGGTCTGTTTTCTGTTTTTTTCCCACAGAATTGTCAGTATTTGAAGTGACCCATTGCGAACTATATTTATCATTTGGATCTGGTTCGGAGTCATACATTGGGACTGGTATTATATTATCCTTTTGTGCCGGGGACCTGGTTCTCTTGTGTGTATTACTGTTATAACAAGTTTTTGGGAAGACTTGTTTTTCTTGTCCTTTTGGCTGCCATTCCTATTGAGGATTTATTCATCACTCAGGGAATTGTTCTTTCACGTATTAATAGTTTATTATTTAATATTTGTTGATTGCACATATGACAACAATTATTACGGACACATCAGGGTTAATTTATGCACTGTTGTTTCACTAGTGCGCTAGGCACTATACATCACAGGTTATATTTTTAAGGTAAAGCGCTTAGTGTATGTTATAAGTTAGTAGTGTTGTTAAGGCATGGGGAAGCAGACTGAAAAGTTTTCGCACCCCTGATGTAGATGACAGTATATGAGTATCTACATCATGAGGGGGAATACTATAGGACCATATTCGGTCATCTACCGGACATTTAACACTGTCTGGCACTGTTCAAAGCCTTTGATGACGTAGATGGCTGAATATGGTCCTTAATATTCCTGATCATGATGTACATACCCATATTCGGTCATCCATGTCATCAAGGGGGTTAGACAGTGCCAGAAAGTTTGGAGCAGAGCTCAAGGAGAGAAGTGGAAGTCCCTACCTCCTCTCCGTATGCTCATCAATGGGGTTGGAATCGAGATCGGGTATGGGGGTTATTACACTGCCAGTGTGATCAAGCAGAGGGAGTCCTGCTTAGAGGCATGGACCCCCGCAGCACTAATCCTCCGGGCCTGCCATCGACACTGTCCCCAGCGCCGCGGCCGTTTGCTTGCTTGTCCATGGTGCCAGAGACAGTAAGTCTGACTACATCTGTACTATAAATTGCTTTCAATTGTTGCGTTGGGGAGGATTACCATATTTGCATACACCCCCCTCCCCCCCAGCCCCTTTGTTAATGTACATGTCATTGAAAGGAAGGAGAGGACAAAATCTGGTGTAAATAATGGCAGCAAGTTCTTCGGTAAATCGATCTGCAAAAACGGCAGCACAATATCATGCAATTTTCATTCATTTGTACATGAACCACTTGTTGCCGGCCATTTAGTGGACCACCTGTGTGTAGGTGGGTTGGGAACAGGCCTTTAAGCACCAATATGGGGCTTATTTATCAAAGTCTCTCAGCAGCAAAACTAGGGCAAAACGACGGAACCAGATTTATTATCGAAAATAATTCCCATTGAAGCCAATGGGCTGTTTATTGAAGATTCTGGTGCAATGGTTTCTGCATCTGTTTTGCTCTAGTTTTGTAGCCAAGAGAGTTAAATAACCCCCTAAAGTTGGAAATGTTGAAGAATTTGCATTAGTATTGTTTACATTTGCTCCTATAGACCAGGTGGCGGCCAGCAAAGCTTCCATAGCATCTATACGGTTGTGACATGTATTAAAGCAGCAATACTACTTTCCCCCTTTTTTTCTTCTTCTCTTTATATGTAAAGCATATGACAGTGTATAATTCTATTTTCTTATCTAAGCTGGCAATCGTTTGGTGCTCCTGTTAAAAACTATAAAAATCCTGATTGTGTGCCTAACTTAATGGCTGCTTTTCAGTTTCAATCAATCCTTCAGTCAGTGTAACTCAGCAGCTACAATGTATCCTTATATTACAAAGGTAACATTATCTATTGTAATAGTTTGCAGCTCAAACTGCTGGGAACATTGGCAACAAATTATCCAAAACAGGAAAGTGTTGCAAAGATCTTGCACTGCTGGGAAAGTGAGCTAAAACCTGCTATACAAATCAAACAATGCTTTAAAAATCATTAAAAATGGCATTAAGGGTTGATTTATTTAAAAAAAAAAAAATAAAGATTTCACATGGTTTGCGGCTTTAAGTAAGCTTTGTAAATTGTGGATTCTGACTTTTTATGCTCTTAGTGTATGTACAGCACAGAGTGTTCTGCAGAGGAAAATAAGCGTTCATAGTCTCTCAGTGAGCTGGCAGGACAAGAGATCAAGAAACATCATAGCTACAGTAACTCCCATAATAAATGATTATCAAAATAGGCAAATGGGAGCTGTGTAACAATGAAAGATGGGAGGCAGTAGATACATTATGGGTAGATGGCGGGGCAAAAGAAATAAAAATACAGCTTGCTATAGTATATTTGATTAACAAAGAGGCATGTAAAAATATAATGACAAACATTTACGACCGCTTCTCCTTCTCTTACCGTGCACCACAAAACTGGAACAACGACTCTCGCATTCACATCCAGTTTAAGTTCTTTCAAATCTAAGGCTGTCTCACATTTTAATCTGGTCTGTAACTGTTACATATGTCTATAATATATATTATCTCTAACTGTGCATGCAATGTCTTGTATATAATGTATACCTTGTTCACTTGTGTAACTGTATTTGTAACCATGTATTATTTGTCATCTTAACTCTATGCCCAGGACATACTTGAAAACGAGAGGTACTGTACAGTAACTCTCAATGTATTACTTCCTGGTAAAATATTTTATAAATAAATAAATAATTTAAATACAAAATAAACAAAGTATTACAACTAGAGGGGTGTGAACTTTTCATAAAAGTTGGAGAACACAACTAAACTTTTTACAAACATTTTTCTTTAAACAAATGGTAGAATTTCCCCCCACCCCTCCCCCCGCCAAAAAAATAGCAAGATCGCATGACCAAGATGACCGTGGTTTTTTAGTAGAATTTTAGAAAAAAGAACGTCATAAAAATGGTGCAGAATTGTGAGAATTTTGGAAACTTGGCGTAAATAATTTTCAAACTGACACGTGATCAGCTCACAGATCTCTAATTATGACTTTTTACAGCACATTGTACAGAAATGCGTATTTGATTGTCATTGTTTATGGCTCTAGTCTTTTTTCTTATCAACTACAGCTAAGGTTTGGCCTTCCAAGGTGAACTATACATCCAAGTGCAATAGTCATTACTTATCTTTATCAGTTATTTAGCTGAATGTCCTTTAATGATTCATCGTTGAATCTGTTAACCATTCCGTCAGATCACATAGTCCATTACCCTAAGTTACTATAGCCAGCTGGCAGGCCTCCTCCACATGACACATACAGTACTGTAGGGGGCCTCATTTTATAGGGTTCTACATTTTTTATCAAAGCCTTTGTGGAACCAAATCTGACCTTGATAGCTGTAGTTAAATGCAGCTTTCTGTGCAGGTCCAGATGCCTCTTTCACAGTTCCTTTATGCACAGAACAAAAAAGGGTACAAGGTACATCATTTGCTTACATTGGTTAGCAAAGAAAATAAATCATGAGATGCATGTGAGTAATTCTTTTCAGTACATTTCTAAACTTGATGGTTATTAACTTTTGAGATACCAGCCATATTCTACTGTTTCTATGACCTTCTAGAAAGCTGATAACATGAATGGACTGCTTTGCTCCACAGAAAAATTAAACATTAACCAGAAATGATGTATCCTAATATACTCCCATTACTAAAACAAACAAGTGGATTATTTCAAAGAAATACTGGCAATGAAAGCATTAGACTTGTTCTTATCCCTTTTCCTACTGTTAATGACCTTGCAATTGTAAACAACTTATATATACAGCAGGTAGTGGACAAGACTTAATAAAGAGAATGCATTGAAATGAGGTCCCTTATATTTGTTTGCCACCAAACCTACAGTAATGCCATGGGCAAAAATTGCCTATACTCATGACGCTCCACTGCGCACGTGCACACACTCACCGGGGCCATAGCCCAAAGCCGGGGTCCCACTGCTTCCGACGGCGCGCGCAACTGTGTGCGCGTCACTCACCGGACATGAGTTCCTCCAGAGCCGGCCCCAGTCCCCCCTCTCTTCAAGGCTCGCTGCGCACTGCAACGTGTCAGCCAGAAGGGGATACACGAGGATCGTGATCCCAAGCAGCGATGCGTCACATGGTGCGGCAGGGAGCCAATGAGGGGGCAAGGGTGAGGAGGGAAGCTGTCGAGAGCTCCGGTGCCCGTTTCAGGCTGCGAATGCTGGGGAGGTTGCGGCCAGCAGCAGATGGATGGGATATGGGGGGGGAGGGGTTTGCTCCACTAACTCTTCCCCTGCCACAGACCTGTAAAACGTTGCTCCAGTCCATTAACCCTTCCCCAGCCAGACACCTGCAGAGGGGTGCTCCATTAACCCTTCCCCGCGCCTCGCCCCTACCCCCCGCGATAACCGTCTCACCCAGTGCTGGGCTGCTGTCCCCCCCACACACCCCAGTGCTCAGTACCCATGGGGGGACGGATGGACCGACGGGGAGGGGGGAAGGGGGGGACAGCACGGAGAGCCCTCTGCTCAAACCACGCCCCCCCAGCTCCCGCTCCCTACAGACCGCATATAGCGGTCAAGTGCCTCTCCACGCGCCACCTGTCTGCAGTGCAGGTGCGTGGTCTGAGGCAGCGGGGCCTTACCTAAGATGGAGAGATGACACTGGAAGAGTTTGAGTGAGACCATTGATTGTATACAATACCCCATTCAGTTATTAATATAATGCACTATTGGTCTCCCTCTCTATTTCTTCTCATCCCCTTTTTATTTATTTTTGTCCCTGATTGTTGTTCAGTTGTTTGTCATTTGTCTGTTTGTCATTTGTCCGTTTGTCAGCTCATTCACGGCCACATTGAGTAGCGCACTAATATTGGAACTTTCTGAACTTTATGGACATGTTTACTTTGGAAGGTGTATCTTTAGTGCTGCACCAGTCCAGCAGGGAGCTGGTTAATTGCCGCTAAAGACAATTATCCAGTCTCCACCTGGCTCATCAGTCAGGTAGAAAAGCCTAAATGGCAAGGGATCTCTCTAGCACTAAGGAAGTAGGTGCTGACAGAGAGAGATCACAAGGAACCAGACCCTCTATTCCAGGACACAGTGGTCCCTGAAACCCGCCCGTGGGTGCACCCCACGGACACTAACCCAGACCCGGACTGAGGAGAAAACCCTGATAACAGGTACCTGTTTGGAAATTCGGGTCAGAGGCTGATAAGAGGCCTAGCTTCCCAGCCCTGGAGATAGGGACTGGTGAGTGTGAGTCAGCCTAACAAAGGGATAGGCCTGTTTTGTTTGTTTATACTGTATGCACTGTATGCTGTCTTAAAGCTCTATTTGAAGCTATGGGCTAAATAAAAGCCATGGTTATTTTCCACAATATATGCCCCCCTGGTTATACCTCTGCACTCGTCTCCTACACGGTGATTTATACAGTACATCATATTTGTTTTCTACCATATGACCTGCGTTATACATTCATTATTTGTTCATATTTTTTTTCACTTTATTGTTGTATTTACAATATTCTTTTTGGACACTTATTCTGTTTTTTATTTGTATCACTTTTGTTTTATGTGTACTACTTATATATCACTATCTATTCACAGTGTTATTTTATACACATAGTAGATTATTTAGTATAGCAGGGTAGTGCTATGTATAGTCTTTACTTTCTATCCAGACAAACAGGATGCAGGCTGATTGGATGTACATTACATTACATATAACTTGTATTGTATTATAGGGGAAGCAGGATGCATCTTGTTTCACTCTCTTATGGTTGAGGAAGATTGTTAGCCAAAGAGATTTCGATCACATTGGATCTACAGTATGATTTCTAAAGCTGTACGACTTTCATACGTGTGTCCCATAAATCTGCATACAAAAATTCCCAATTTCCCAAAGGACTCACTGAGGAAAATAAATGCAAAGCTCAAAATGTTTCCCTTATTTAGAGTTTTATGCTTCCGTGGATCCATAAGTGTTCAATATCATAAAGTTCCCCCTAAATGTGTTCAGGGAAAGAACATACATTTCATGTGCAGCAATTTCTTTAAGGAATTCTGAGCTGTAAATTACAAGTTCACATTTCTAAATACCTACAATGATGTTTACTCATACAGTATGCAGGCACAGGACTAAGGCACTTCTTCAATAAGCTCTGCAGCGGCCGGTCGCACTGCAAGATACTGCCATTGACCTGAAATAACCTGTTTTGGAGTGTATTGAACTACAGTATGTCACACACAAGGTAATGCGTGGGGAATGTAAGAAATCAGGCTGTTTGTGTGTACTACAGAGCTGTGGAATTTTAGTAGTACGTAGGTGGTTTGTAGGCTTGAAAATTAATTGAGACATATTAATACAGTATGCACGAACTATGGTACAGACTAACACCTTTTGTGTAGAAGAGCTGTTTTTACTCTATAAATAGTTTAATCCATGTCCCAGTTTGAAAGTCACTTGTGATAAAAACATGTTATTGTCACACGCTGCTTGAAACAAGCAAAAGACAATGTACGACTGTATGTATATCTTTATTTATATAGCGCCAAAAGTGCACTCGGCGCTTCACAAAGAATACAGTACAGGGAATTATAATACAATAAGCGCAGCAAAATCAGGCAATAGGAAAGGAAATCCCTGCCCCGAAGAGCTTACAATCTAAATGGTATGATGGGAGACTTAAAGACAGCAGGTAAGGGAATAAGTGCTGTAGATGTCCGTGCTTGGCCACAATGTTGGTAGGAGTAACTGTGGGTGTGGGACAGCAGCTATGAGTGCAGGCTATTGGGATGCTTGATTTGCAGGGCGAGTTTTAAGGTTAGTCAGTAGATAGGTTAACACCATTAGCAGATGAAGAGGTAGCAGGAAGGTGTGGATGAGAGCAGACATTTATATGGCTGAGTCCTGGATTAGGATAAATATCGCCAGCAGAAGGAAGGAGTAGATAGAGGATGTGAATAGAGGATTTGTGGGGGTGCTTTTTATTGAGGGGTAAACAAGTTGTTGGGAAAGAGGTGTATAAATAATGGTGCAGTGTATGGGCGCAGGCATACTGTAGGTGGAGGGAAGGAGATATAGTATTAAGAAATGTGGATAGGAGGGGAGTGGGGAAGTTGGACAGAACAGAAAAGTTTACAAAGCAGTAGGTATAGTGTAGGTGCAGACGGTATACACATTGATCTATACAATACCTGCCTTTCTCACTGAAAGGGAAAACACATCTGAAAACACCGCTACTTCCTTTAGTTTGCACAAACTCTCTGTACACAACACATGCAATTCTATGTCACTATTGTATACTACAATATACTGTCTTTTCTGAACCCCCATCAGATTTCACATCACAACATTACTGCCTCCATTAAGGGCAAGTTGGAGCTTGGCTCTCGTTTCATAGCTTACAGGTGGGTCACTAGTTAATAGTTATTCACTATGTTGGCTACAAACACAAAGAATAAAAAGTCAATACATTTTATAGCAATAATAAAGACCTATGCACAAGTCACGTTAAAGCCAGTCATTATACACAAAAGACATTTATGTCTAAATCTACATACAATAAACACATTTAAGTTATGGTGGGTGAAAACGTGACTAAAAACCGCCAACTTTTAAAAATACCCACCATAATTTAAATGATTTGTGGTGAAGACCTACTCATGTCTCAAATTGCAAAGCCAGTGCAACCAACCTCACACTGATGAGACCCACAAGGTCGAAACAGTCTGTCTGTGAGTGGGTTTATTGGCTTTGCATCTCATCCCAGGCTATGTTTAAAAACTGTGTTTAAAGCAGCATGCATTGGCTTAAGCAGGCCTGCACAACTCGTAAAGTGAGAAGGGCCGAACTGCTCCAAGGGAAAAAAAATTGGGCCGCACGGGTAAAATCATCATCATAATCATCATCTCTCCTGCAGCACCTCTCATCATCATCATCATATCTCCCCTAGCACCCTTCATCATCATCCTCATATCTCTCCCAGAACCCCTCACTATCAACCTTTTGCGATACTCCCCATCTATCTCTCATAACCCTATCAATCCCCCTCACCCACTCACATAATACTCCTCCTCCACATCAAACACACAATACCCCCTGCACACCACACACATCCCACCCTCCCTGCACTTCACATCTCTCTCCCCCCTGCACTTCCCATCCCTCTCCCCCCTGCACCTCACATCACTCTCCCCCCTGCACCTCACATCACTCTCCCCCTTGCAGCTCACATCACTCTCCCCCTTGCACCTCACATCACTCTCCCCTCTTGCACCTCACATCACTCTCCCCCCTTGCACCTCACATCACTCTCCCCCCTTGCACCTCACATCACTCTCTCCCCTTGCACCTCACATCACTCTCCCCCCTTGCACCTCACATCACTCTCCCCCCTTGCACCTCACATCACTCTCCCCCCTTGCACCTCACATCACTCTCCCCCCTTGCACCTCACATCACTCTCCCCCCTTGCACCTCACATCACTCTCCCCCCTTGCAGCTCACATCACTCCCCCCCCCCCCCCCCTTGCACCTCACATCACTCTCCCCCCTTGGGTGAATGACGGTGGGTGGGTGAATGACGGTTTGACATTGACTGGGTGGGTGGCAGTGACTGGGTGGGAGAGAGTGACTGGGTGGGTGACAGTGACTGGGTGACAGTGACTGGGTGGGTGACAGTTCCTGGGTGGGTGACAGTGACTGGGTGGGTGACAGTGACTGGGTGACAGTGACTGGGTGACAGTGACTGGGTGGGTGACAGTTCCTGGGTGGGTGACAGTGACTGGGTGGGTGGGTGACAGTGACTGGGTGCTTGACAGTGACTGGGTGGGTGACAGTGACTGGGTGGGTGACAGTGGGTGACAGTGACTGGGTGGGTGACAGTGACTGGGTGACAGTGACTGGGTGGGTGGGTGACAGTGACTGCGTGGGTGACAGTGACTGGGTGGGTGACAGTGAATGTGTGGGTGACAGTGAGTGGGTGACAGTGAGTGGGTGACAGTGAATGTGTGGGTGACAGTGAGTGGGTGACAGTGAGTGGGTGACAGTGACTGAGTGACGGTGGGTGACAGTGACTGGGTGACAGTGGGTGATAGTGACTTACCTTGACCGGGTGGGTGCAGCTTGCCGCCGGACGCTTTCCCCTCCTACCCCCGATATCCCTGCGGCAGCTGCCCGGGACGGGAGGTGGGCCTGGGGGTGCAGGGGGTGGGCTCGGGCTTAATTTACTTACCTACTGGCAGCCAGGCAATGCACGTCAAATGACGCGGTGGGGTCACGTGACGTGACACGCAATGTCATTTGAAGCCGTGCCTTCGGAGGGGGGGCGCGAACGCTGCGGCTCCCTGGAAGGGGGCCGCAGCTGAAAAAGTTTGCGCAGCGCTGGTCTAGGTGATAATGATGAAAGGCAGGGTTGCAGGCCTGTCTAAGACATGTGAATGTGCTCACAAGTAATATTTTTATATGCTATACAATAAACACCAAAGATAAAAAAAAAAAATCCCTTTTCATGTAGTGTGTCATTATTAAAACATACAGCAAATGTGCATATTTCACCTTTTTATGCATTTTATTTTCTGGAAGAAACTAAGAACATATATGAATTTGTAATAAAATTGGCAGGTTAGCAATTTGAACTTCACGAACTTTAACGTTTGTTCGGAAGTTAGAGTCGAGTGTAGGAACAGTTTTTCGAATCAGAGCACAAATCAAGGCAAAACCTGAAAAAAGGCTCATCCTCAGAATCATATTTTTTTTTTAATGAAATCTAATGTTTTTATTTGTTTTGATAAACTTTGTGAACAGTTGACTTTGCAATGAGAGACCGTGAATATTTGAAAAAAGCTCCAGGTTCAAACATTATGCAAAAACGTTTTTTAAAAAAGTCTTGTTTATTTTGAAGTTTTCCCGTAATTATTTTCGCAAATCCAAAACAAAATCGGAAACCAAAATACAAAATATTTTTAGAACCAAAATGTAGCACTAATTTTACTTGCTTTGATTTTTTGTTGGTAAGTATCCGGACATATAAAACATCCAAGTGAAACCAAGAAGATTATTGTTTTTCATAAGTCTTGTACTACTGCAGACTGTCTGAAAAGAATGATAGTGGGATACCGCTCAAGCCTAAATATCAAATAGTGTATGGTGTGAACCTGGTGCAAGGGGAAAATAATATATGAAACCACAGACAAAGTGACAAGGTCACAGCAGTCCCCTATTCATTGCACTCAGGGTAATGATCGTAATTAATTACATAAAGATATAATATCCACAGGAGGAACTTCATAAGTCCAGATGAGTGTATAAATGAATATATAAGCCTTCTAGTGGATATCCTTATGTATAAACACACAGATATACGTCGCTACACCAGACCAACAAACATAAAAGCATAAACACACAACCTGGTGCAAGGGGGAAAGGAAGAACCGCAAGAGAACACACAAATAATCAAAAGATTATAGCAGCCCCCTATAGTTGCACTCAAGGAAGATGACACAATAGGTGATGTCACTAGAAATATAAGGCAATGTATAGCCAAATCCTGGTATAGGATACTCAAACAAAAAGGGTCACACTACTATATGAAAAATAACAAAATTTTAATAGTCTATGATAAAAACCGACGAAACACTATAAAAATGCATAGAAATGCATACATAAAATCCCCAAGTGTGTTGGGTAACGGTACTGGATGAACAGTATATGTTCCAAATAGCTGTCTTGTAATAAACACTATGTTGTAGGCTGCATATTGGATGCTGCAGGTGAGTACAGAAACAGTGTGTAATATGATGTTCACTTACACCTTAAATGGCCTCTGTGGGTAGTCAGACTTTTTTAGATCTCTCTGGCCCAGATTACATCCCCCCAGGACACGAAAGACCAGGAGGGGGCGAGGCAATGAAACTAAGAGACAGAATTGTATGGGGGTACAAGGACCAGGGACTGAGGAGACCGTACAAACGCGGACGGTACTACCGACGCAGGTAATCAATCTCTCCTAGTAGACTACGACTACGTATTGACTACGAAACAAACAATATCTTTACATTCAAAAAGAAACGTGAGAAAACAAATAGGAACACTAAAAATAGTGACTCTACAACTGATTGTGAAACATCAGCGAGTGATGCGGAATCAGAACCACATGTGAGTAGGGAAACAACACATCAAAGGTTTACCCCAATTCCATCTACCTCAACTGCACCCCCTAGTCAGACTTTTTTAGATCTCTCTGGCCCAGATTACATCCCCCCAGGACACGAAAGACTAGGAGGGGGCGAGGCAATGAAACTAAGAGACAGAATTGTATGGGGGTACAAGGACCAGGGACTGAGGAGACCGTACAAACGCGGACGGTACTACCGACGCAGGTAATCAATCTCTCCTCACTGGTACTTAATGAGGACCACCTGAAAGTCCTCTCTAAAGGGTTAACCTTTTGCCCTACTCACCAGACTTATGTTTTTGAGAACATAAAGGACCTCAACCTTTTTGCTCGAAAACTATCACTCCATGTCTTCTTCAAACGGAGACAGAGAATGAGGAGTCTAAACACACCATGTGAGAATCTTGATACACAAGACCATGCATTACTTGAGACATTACAAGAACTTGAAGATGAAAATAATAGAAATCCTGGTGAGGGACCCTTTACCAATTTACGTAACAAGTCGCGGTTTACTCCACCTTTACAGGCGTGTACTAATGTGGATGTTTTTACCCAACTGGTATCTAGCGATCTTCAAAAAATGACAAAAGGCTCAAATAAATACAATTTGAACTATAAGGAATACAAAGCCCTACAAAATCTTGAGCAGAATGACAGCATTACTATCAAACCATCCGACAAAGGTGGGAATGTTGTCATCCTGGATACTACCTCATATGTGAGTGAATGTACCAGACTTTTGTCCGATCGACACTGTTATAAGATACTACCGAATGACCCGACTGCAAACTTTCAAACTGAACTGACTGAGATTTTACATCACGCTATTGAAAATAAGGTTATTACTAAAAGCGAAATGGAATTAATTTTCATTAAACACCCTCCTTTGTCCACATTTTACCACCTACCTAAGGTACATAAGGGGGTCTGCCCACCACCAGGCAGACCAATAGTGTCGGGCGTGGGTAATCTTACCTCTCACGCTAGTATCTATCTGGACACTTTTCTCCGTCCCTTTGTAGAAACTCTTCCCTCGTATCTTAAAGATACAAAGGCAGCACTTTTGAGGCTAGAAGATATTACAGTGGACAGTAATACCTTACTTGTAGGGATTGATGTCGAGAGCTTATATACAAGCATTCCCCACACATCAGGGTTACAAGCTGTACAACATTATCTGCGGGCACGAGATACTCATTCAAAGGTACACAATGATTTTGTCTTAGAGTTATTGAACTTTGTACTGACCAGGAATTTCTTCCTATTTAATCAAAAAATATACCAACAAATTCAAGGTACCGCCATGGGCACCACATGTGCTCCCACCTATGCTAACTTATATCTGGGCTGGTGGGAGGAAACAGTGGTGTTCATGGACGACTATTCTCGGTACACTGACCACATCGAGATGTGGTCAAGGTATATTGACGATGTGCTCCTTTTATGGAGCGGGACAAAAGAACTCCTGATTGAATTCATTAACATACTGAATGATAACACACATAATCTCAGACTAACCTTTGAAATTCAAACCAAGAGTATCAACTTCCTTGATATTACCATCAATAAACAACTTGATGGTAAGTTGGAGACGACCATCTACCGCAAACCTACTGCGACAAATAGTCTCCTGGCAGCAGACAGCCATCACCCTAGACATCTGATTTCAAACATTCCAACTGGCCAGTTCTTACGCCTGAAACGTAATTGTACAACTACTCTAGAGTTTAAAACCCAAGCCAAAGACCTGACTAGACGGTTTCTAGATAGAGGATACTCTAAAACATCAGTTAAAAAAGCCTACTATAGGTCACTTCAGACACCAAGACCGAGCCTTCTCATTGATCGTCCCCAGGCCATTAATAATGATAGACAGACTATTCGTTTTGTCGGCACTTACTGCTCTCAGTGGTCAACTATACGCAGTATTTTGAACAGACACTGGCATATATTGCTACAAGATGAAGATCTAGCAAAGATCCTACAAGCCAGACCCAATATGGTCAGTCGCCGTGCGGCTAACTTACGTGACCGCCTAGTTAAAAGCCATTTCCAAGCAAAATCATCTCGCACCTGGCTGGACCGTAAACACAATGGGACATACACATGCGGCCGGTGTAAGGCGTGTCCTTCGGTCAAAGTCACCAAGGTCTTCACCGACTCCACAGGCACACATGTTTACACCACCAAGGACTTTATTAACTGTCTAACCACAGGTGTGGTGTATCTCATTCAATGTACTTGTGGCCAACAGTACGTTGGTGAAACCCATAGGGCATTTAAGGTTCGGATTTTGGAGCACCTTGGGTCAGTACGTAATAAACTTGACACACCAGTGGCAAGGCATGTCAATGATGCACATCGGGGGGACTCCTCCTGCCTCAAATTCATTGGCATATCACATATACCATGGGGCCCACGCAAGGGCAACTGGGATATTAAGTTACGCCAACACGAATGCCGTTGGATTCATTGTCTTAACACACTGGCACCCCATGGCCTTAATGAAGGTTTTATTTTTTCCTCATTTCTACCAGAGGGTTAGAGGGATCCCGGTATATAGATATTTAATTTCTAGCGTAGAAGGAGTCGTTTTGACTTTTTAGGCGGCTCCGCCTAGTGTAGTACATTCCTACACCTCTCATTTTTTCATCATTTTTCATTCCGATTACTTATTCTTTACTGACCTTTCATTCATTTAACACATTGGCATTGGTAACCCTCTTGTGGGGGTTTTTTATCACATCCCTTATGCGCATCATTGACATGCCGTAATAGCCTTCTATATCAACTGCTAGTTTTGCTTGCAAGGATCCATATTTTATATGTTTATTTATATATATATATAACATCATATATGCTAACTCCATTCAAGTGTACTGTTATCATGGCCATTCCCATCGTGATTTTCCTCATTATTTTCACATTCACTATCCCCTTTCCCCTTCTGTCCTTTCCTCCGTCCCCCCCCCCCCATCCCCCCGTTCCTTGATTCTTTTGTGTTTATGTTATGAATACATAAGTGTCTGCTATGCCTCTTTAACTAATGAGGCATACTTGTCCTACCACTCCCCTCCAAGGAGGGTATAAAGGGTCTCACTACCCGATTACACACGCTACCTACTCCTCCCCCTTGAGAAAGCGCGTGAGTACGCGTGAAACGTACGTCGGGGCAACGTCATGACGTCATTACACAGACGCATGCGCGGTGTGTGGTTTGGAGTAACGGCAGCTCCCTACGGTACACGGAGCTTCTAGGCAGCAGGCTGCAGGAGATTCAACGTGAACAGGTTGTATCGTGCACCTTTGGGACCCACTCTGAATGATTACTCCTCAGGGATTCATCATTAGTTCCCAATAGCGGGTCTCACCTGATTTACACCAGTTACAGGTGGGTATCCCTACGCACAGAGGTTATTTACATAGACTCTGTTGGTTGCATTTGCATACCTATATACCGCTGGCTCCCTTCAGCGCTTCCGTCTGTGTGACTGTTGAACCTTGCAGCAGGGACTCCACTCACTCTGGTTTCTGTGGTTTGAGCCGTGGGCTCTGCTGTGACCATGTGTCTATTGTGACCCTTTTGAGTTGATTCTATACGTAGCCATATGTCATACAGATGGGTTATCCTAATTAGAATCACCCCCTTTCTGTGACTTTACCGAACTGGGTTTATGATCCTAATCATTCAGCTCATTATTACTACTAGTGGTTACCCACAGAGGCCATTTAAGGTGTAAGTGAACATCATATTACACACTGTTTCTGTACTCACCTGCAGCATCCAATATGCAGCCTACAACATAGTGTTTATTACAAGACAGCTATTTGGAACATATACTGTTCATCCAGTACCGTTACCCAACACACTTGGGGATTTTATGTATGCATTTCTATGCATTTTTATAGTGTTTCGTCGGTTTTTATCATAGACTATTAAAATTTTGTTATTTTTCATATAGTAGTGTGACCCTTTTTGTTTGAGTATCCTATACCAGGATTTGGCTATACATTGCCTTATATTTCTAGTGACATCACCTATTGTGTCATCTTCCTTGAGTGCAACTATAGGGGGCTGCTATAATCTTTTGATTATTTGTGTGTTCTCTTGCGATATCCTTATGTATTAATTTATACACTCATCGGGACTTATGAAGTTCCTCCTGTGGATATTATATCTTTATGTAATTACGATCATTACCTTGAGTGCAATGAATAGGGGACTGCTGCGACCTTGTCACTTTTTCTGTGGTTTCATATACTACTGCAGACTGTACATTTCATAGACCCATATAAAATCGGCAGAGGTTAAGGATTACTTCCAACTAGTCCTAACTGCTGGGAAAATTCACACTTCGTTTGATCCACGACTTTTGTAATTCATAAATCATTTTCAATAGGTGCTGTTTCTTTGATATATCCTTTTTTTAATTATTTATTTTTATACAACAGTCTAGTAAAACAATATATAATAATAATAATATAAGTCACTACATAAGCATTTCTGTTAACGTAGTAAGCAGTAACAAGAATCAATAAACTCATGGATAATTCATAAAATAAATAATAACTCATTACTAAAATACTTTAAGGAAGAATTTGAAATGTAAAAAAAAAAAACGCAATCTTTTCCCATCGTAAGAAAGACATTTTTTTAGAGCTGTGTTAAACCATCATTAAATAGTTGGAATTTTCTCAAATTTCCAGTTTTGGAATATGATTTTCATAACAACTATTGGAGCTCACCAAAGCCATTGCATGTAAAATTCAATGGGTTGGGTTCACGATCATAGTTTATCTCGTCTTCCTTTAATTTATCTCCAAAAAATGCAAAATTTTAGGACAATCCCAAAACAGATATTAGAGGACCCCGAGAAGATTTTTTACTTTCAACAGAAAATTTGACTTAAGGAATGCTGTATTAAAAGATTTAATATTTTATATTGAACTACACAACTTTTTCAGTTTATTAAAGCTCAAATTTGATTGGTTCATCAGCTTTTGCCAATCAGCCTCAGAAATTCATTTTAATTACAGTACTTAAATGATTAATTTTTTATACATTTATATAGGTGAAATATAGTATGTCTGGATAAGCCTAATACAATTTTAGGGATTTTTTTTTTTTTTTTTTGGAAAAGCATTAATATTTCATTGTAAAATAATTCTTAATCCCTTATTGTAAAGTAGAAAATGATTTGATGGTTATATTTTCAATGATACCATTAAAGATGGTAATATTTTTAGATGGTGAACATACACTGGTGTTTTATAATTAAAATATGGTTTAGACTACAATGATTTAGGTACAGAGATACGCTAAACCATTTACAAAGCAATTCCCTACTTTCTATTATAGGGTTGGATGTTCTGTTATCTTTTACAAATAGAGCTTTATAATAACAAAAGAGAAACATTATTAAATATATTACTTTCCAGATTTGCCCAATGTTGAAAACTATTTATATTCGTTACATGCAATTGTCTTACATTATAAGAAAGCTGATAGATTTTAAAGTCAGAAACCTTCAGATCACCAAGTATAAAGGACCTTTATCATTTTGAAAATGTAGCTCTGGGTTTCTTACTACTAACTGATTAGTAATTTATTCATTTAAAAATATATTTTGTAATTAGTATTTCAGTGGTATTAAACTAATAAGGTAATACATTTGAATTTAAATATTTATTGTAATCATGTTGTGAGCGCATGATAGCGTTAAGCATATTATTCAGTAGTTTATGTCGTGCTTCAACCAGTATCATATGGTATATATATATATATATATATATATACAGTGCTTGACAAATCACCCAAAAATCTACTCGCCGAACCAAAAAATCTACTCGCCACCTAGTCCCGCCCCAACCCCGCCTCTAGTCCCGCCCCCAACCCCGCCTCCAATCCCGCCCCCAGCCCCGCATTTTAAAAAAAAACATAAATGAAATAAATGTAATCAATTCCTAGTAAGAACATTTGTTTTTGACATAAGTTTATTTATTGTATTACATTATACTACAATTAGTCCGTGTGTGTGTATATGTGTGTGTGTGTGTATAAATGTCAAATCTAGAAAAAAAAGCCAGATGTGAATGACTAGTTTCCTGCACCCCTTAACTAGTGCCTGGATGCCCCTGTTTCACAATATTTAAAGCAGCAATCCCACCTGGGATCTTACCTGATCCGCAGACCCTCAATGTCCAGGTACCTCATTTCCGCAATGTTATACATTGGAGGGGAGGTGTTCCCTACCTGTCTTCTGGGTTAGGGGGGGTTCCGATGTCTTACTTGTGAAGCTTGAATCAGATTTGGAAGAAAGCAGTATAGGTTATTTCGGTGTAGTATAGGGCAGTTAAGATATACAGGGTAAATAAAATATCCAGATCCAGATTGTGAGACAGAGAGAGGGTGAGACAGAGAGAGGGTGAGACAGAGAGAGGGTGAGACAGAGAGAGGGTGAGACAGAGAGAGGGTGAGACAGAGAGAGGGGGAGACAGAGAGAGGGTGAGACAGATGGAGAGAGAGGGTGAGACAGACGGAGAGAGAGGGTGAGACAGACGGAGAGAGAGGGTGAGAGAGACGGAGAGAGAGGGTGAGAGAGACGGAGAGAGAGGGTGAGAGAGACGGAGAGAGACGGAGAGAGAGGGTGAGAGAGACAGAGAGAGAGGGTGAGAGAGACGGAGAGAGAGGGTGAGAGAGACGGAGAGAGGGTGAGAGAGAGGGTGCGAGAGAGACGGAGAGAGGGTGAGAGAGAGACAGAGAGAGGGTGAGAGAGAGACGGAGAGAGGGTGAGAGAGAGACGGAGAGAGGGTGAGAGAGAGACGGAGAGAGGGTGAGAGAGAGACGGAGAGAGGGTGAGAGAGAGACGGAGAGAGGGTGAGAGAGAGTCGGAGAGAGGGTGAGAGAGAGTGAGGGAGAAACCGAGAGAGGGAGAAACCGAGAGAGAGAGGGTGAGAGACGGAGAGGGGTGAGAGACGGAGAGAGGGTGACTGTGGGGGGATGGGGTGACTGGGTGTGGGGATGGGGTGACTGGGTGTGGGGATGGGGTGACTGGGTGTGGGGATGGGGTGACTGGGTGTGGGGATGGGGTAACGGTGTGGGGAAGGGGTGACGGTGTGGGGATGGGGTGACTGGGTGTGGGGATTGTGTGATTGGATGGGGTGACTGGATGGGGTGATGTGGGGTGGTGGGGTGACGGGGTGTCTGACTGGGTGGGAATTACTGACTGTGACTTGGTGGGGATTACTGACTGTCTGACTGGGTGGGGATTACTGACTGTCTGACTGGGTGGGGTGACTGGGCAGGGGGCAGGGGGCAGGGGGTGGGATGACTGACTTTTGACTGACTGGGTGGGGGGGAGTGACTGGGTGGGGGGGGGAGTGACTGACTGGGGGGGGAGTGACTGACTGGGTGGGGGGGACTGACTGACTGGGTGGGGGGGTATGACTGACTGGGTGGGGGGGGGACTGACTGACTGGGTGGGGGGGTATGACTGACTGACTGGGTGGGGGGGTATGACTTACTGACTGGGTGGGGGTATGACTTACAGACTGGGTGGGGTGGGGGGATGACTGACTGGGTGGGGTGGGGGGATGACTGACTGACAGGGTGGGGTGGGGGGATGACTGACTGACAGGGTGGGGTGGGGGGATGACTGACTGACTGACTGGGTGGGGTGGGGGGATGACTGACTGAGTGGGTGAGGTGGGGGGATGACTGACTGATTGGGGGGATGACTACCTCTGGTGTCCTACACGTGTACACACACACACACACACACACACCACTCTCTCACTCTCATACACACACACACACACACACTCACACTCTCTCTCGTTGGGGGGGGGGGGTCAGGGGGGAGTGGAGACAGCCACGGGGACCGAAGGGAACACCCCTGCCCCGCGCGTGCAGCCACAGGAGCGGAACCGGAGGGGGGGAAATCCCCTGCTGTCATAGCCTGCCCCGCGCAAGCAGCCAGGGGGACAGGAGCAGAGACCAGAGGGGAAGCGGGTTCGGGGGGGGGGGAGGGACGACATTCCCCTCTATCATCTCCTGCCCCGGGCGTGCAGCCACGGGGACAGGAGCGGGACCGGAGCACACGCGGGACAGGGTGGAAATCCCCCGCTGTCATTTCCTGCCCCGCGCGAGCAGCCACAGCCACAGGGACAGGAGCGGAGATTGAGGGGATGAGGGGGGAAGCGCGAGCAGGAGACAGGGAAAGAGCGCGTGAGGAGCAGCCATTACTTACCCCTGCAGAGAAGGGCTCCATTCCACGTCACGGCCAATTGGCCAATCAGCCAGGAGGATATTTTTTTGTTATTTATTTTTACATTTGTGGGAGGGGGGGGGGAGCGGAAAGGGAGGGGGAAGCGGAGACAGCCACGTGGAGAGGGGAACACCCCTGCTGGCATCGGGAGCAGCCACGGGCACTGGGGGAAAGCAGGGATCGTAGGGCAACCGGGACGGGAGGGGGGGGAGACATCGCCCGCTGTCATCTCCTGCCCCACGCGTGCAGCCACAGGGACAGGAGCGGAACCAGAGGGCAAGCGGGACAGGGGAGGGGGGAGAAATCCCCTGCTGTCATCTCCTGCCCCGCGCGTGCAGCCACAGGGACAGGAGCGGAACCGTGGGACAGGGGGGGAAATCCCCTGCTGTCATCTCCTGCCCGACAGGAGCGGAGACTGGAGGGGATGAGGGGGGAAGCGCGGGCAGGAGACAGGGAGCAGCCATTATTTACCCCTGCAGAGAAGGGCTCCATTCCGCGTCACGACCAATTGGCCAATCAGCCAGGAGGATATTTGTATTTATTTATTTATTTAAAAAAAAAAAATTGCGCAGAGCAGGGGGAAAAAGTAGCTGGCCACCGGCCAATTTCCGTTCGCGCCTGGCGAGTGGGCGACCGGGTTTGTCGAGCACTGTATATATATGTGTAGGTATATATATTCCATTACTCTGACCTAATACTATTCAATACTATTCAATTAAAGCTGATACAATATTTAGCAGTGCACTCACATTAAGCTACTTACATATAATGAAGCTACACTTATGACTATTGGAAAAGTGAAGCACTAAGACCACCCCGGACGTTGCGGACAAAAATAGGGCAAAATAAATGTGTGAAACTGTATAAAGTACCTAAAGATTTACAACTCTGCATTTTTTGTTGCTACAGCAAAGCAAAATAGGGAAAACACCCATTTTTTCTTCAGTAAATCACCTATTCAATTAGCGTCAGCTCAGGAAACACAGGCAAACGGGGAATAAAACTCATCAGAATATGCTTTATAAGTGCTCATCGGCAGGAACTCAAGGTAATCTAGGAAATTGCCTTGGCTTTCCAGGATTTTGTCCGATTTGCACTTTCTTAAATAGCTTCTAAAAACTAATAATTGGGTCAGATGGATGTGTATAAGTTCAGTCCAAGTAATAATCACCAGGGCGAGCTGTGTGGTGCTCTGAAACTGCAGGCACAATAGCTTACATAAGCATGTTTTTATCCAATGATAATACTCTGGTGAAATACCCTTCAAGTATCCAATTGATATACCAACACCCTAAACAGTTATTATCAACACAGTTCCACAATACTTCGAGTAGCTGGTAGAGATTCCACAAACACTGCCGTAAGAATCATGACACACTTGTGCCCAGACATATATACTTCGAAGTGGATGTTTGTTGAATGGTGTGAAAGAAGAGAGTATTTAACTCACGTTTGTTGGTATATTACTTCTGGGTATATTCTTCCGTCCTGGGGTGTAGGTGTGCCTCTGTTTTCAACAGCATACAATTGGAGATTGGTAGAAAAACAAAGCACTACATGCGCCAGAGGTTGAAAAAATAGAGTAAAGTAGAGCGCGTACCCATAAAAATTAACAATTTATTTGGATCCTTTTTTTAAAAAAAAGCTGCATAATGGGGCAAACAAACCCCCACCAACGCGTTTCAAGCGTAAGCGCCTTATCAAGGTGACATGGGGCGTGACGGAGCTGTGACCGTGAGCAGTTCGCCCTCATTGGCTGAACCGCTCATGTGCCGCTGACGCTACGCAGCGATCGCCCAAAAAGTCAAAATCCTTTGACTACCACTATGGGCACCCACGACGGACTGCACGTACTTGCTACGGCGTTGGGACAGCATCGCAGTCGCCATAGCCAGCGCTATAAGAACAGCCTTAACAGTGATAATAAAATTGCTGTTTAATCTATCCATTTAATAATCGGTTTCATAACACTGCAGAGGTGTTTACTGTATAACAAATGTTTATTGAAACTAATATTTGTTTTTTTCCATAAAGGACCTTTCCTAAAGCAGCATACAGATTTGTATACAGAATGTGAACCAGGGTGTCCTCCAGCTATTTTTAGCTCTGGGACGCACAGATACTTAAAGGTTTACTTGCCAGTATGCTTTTTGGATATTCCAATATGACCACCATGGTCATCCAATGGGAAGCGGCATGGCCATCACCGAGATAATGTTGCGACTTCCAATTGAATTACAAAGCCAAGGCCGTTTTACTGGTCATTTTGATTTCCTGATTGGGAGATAAAACACCTTCAACAAAAATGGTAAGTACTGTATCTGCAGTCCCCAGCGCTAAATATAGCAAGATTTAGCTCTAAAAAAAACATTCAGTTCGAATTCAGTGAAAAACAACCACGAGGGACAAAAAAGTAGTAATATAAGCCTGATTGCTGCTTTAGAGGAGCTCTTCCTGGTTTTCTTCTTTTTGCCCCCACTTTTTTTATATGTCTGGAAATCAGAGGGTCTCCAGAGCTATGTTCATTTCCGCTTCAGGGACCCCCGGTTTCCAAGATGCTTACCAGGGTCGATACAGCGGTTGTAATCCCTTCTGGGGAAACAAATGGCGTTAAATCTTCTGCGTTATGCGGCCCAAAAGTAAATAATATCACCATGCAATACCATCTGTTGAGTCTTCCTATTTGCCTGTATTTGCTGGCATTTAAACCATGCAATAACTGACAGCATATTCCCGGCTAAGTATCTCAGGAACCAGGAGGTCCCCGGACCTGAAATAACAGCGGTTCAGCTCTGGAGACCCCCTGCTTTATATCTATATACTGTAAAAAATAAAAAAAAATGAGAACTGCTCTTTTAAGGTTCTTACTGCATTCAAATATACTTCAATACCTATCTTTTTAAAATAATTTCAATCATTTCTTGCTCTTATGCAGTTTGACTTTGGTGATCATGATTTCTGTCTTTTTGGCATGAATGGGGAAATCGTTTCTGTCAAGTAACATACCAAGTATGTCAAGTGTCACTCGCCTGAAGTGGCTATTTGGTAGGCAGCCTCTTTTAACATCGGCTGTCTCCTACATATGTGACGTTAGAATTATTCCATGATTAACAGTATAGAACAATAAGAATCTGAAAATAATAAATGTGATAGGGCCCGGGAAAAATGAGTACAAATGTAACCTGAAATGAAGTTTTAATTTGATAAAAATTTTAGAATACACATGCATGTGCAGTATACACATATTTATACACACACACGCGCGCACACACACACATATATACGCACACACACATATATATATGCACACACACATATATATACGCACACACACATATATATACGCACACACATATACGCACACACACAAGAGATAGAGAGATACACAGACATGTTGTTTTTGCTAATACTTGGGACTGATTTTTTAAATGACTTACTAATGCTTACTTTCTACTTTTATACTTTAAACACTACAGCAATATTACCACCCCATGAAGATCCGCATTCTGCACTATGAAGCAATTTGAGTATGACTGTACACCTTCAACCCTTAAAAATGTCCTCCACCTAAAGTGACCATTCTAGCTAGCACGTGAAAACTCTTTTCAGTGTGATTTGGAATGAAAATGTAGGAGATTCAAAAAACTTTCACTGTCGGGCATTGGGATGAGGAAAGATTGTTCAGGAAGGTGAAAAATTATCATATTGTTTTAGCTAAAAATCAAGAAGTCTTCTTGGTTACAGGGAAAAGTTTTCTGTTTGCTGGAGAAGGTTTGAATCCCATTAATTTATATTGAGCTGAACTCTTCTGCAGCACTGGGAAGATGTCTTTACAGCATATTGAATTGGGGCCTTAGAGCTATAATAGTAATAAATTATTCTGCACTGCACTCTACAATCCTAATTGCCTCCAAATGAACTATGCATAAGAACATAACCATTTAATAATATTCTGTGTTAGAAGGCAACAGGAACCAGGCACAAATTCAACACGTCATTCATTGTGATGCTCTGCAAAGTTTTGTTACTTTACATAATATTTTACAATTCACTTTTTAGAAGATGGGCAGGTTATATATTTTTTCACCCAGCAAACAATGCCATTTGTAACCTTGTAATGCTTCAAACGCCCTGGAAGGAATAGTAAAACAATGTTGCTGGCCTCTGCTGGAATGACAAGAGTTACCAAAGAAATCATTAACTCATCTATGTGATCCCAGCATCATGCATTTGCACAAAGCACATACAAATAGTTATTTGCTTTTGTTTATTCATGGCGTTGGAAGCTGTTCTGTTAGCATGGCTGCCGTTTCAGAGACATGGCTCTCCGTCTTGTTTACTTGTAAAACCTTGCAGTTCTTTCTGGGACATGAGGAGTCCTGGCAACTGACATGTTATGTCACTGTGTAAATAGGCAAGTTACAGATTAACCCGAACACATCCAGAGAGGCCTTCAATGCATGCTGGCATCGGCCCAATGCATTTGGGCAGTGACAAGGTTAAAGCAGCAATACGGGTTAACTTTAAAAAATAATATATATATGTAGCCCGGTCACCCTTTGTTCCCTGCGACCCCCATCTCCTCCGTGGCCAGGATCGATGGCGGGTGCTACCGGAGGCCAGCGGCAGACCCGACGGCCATTCCGGAGGGTGGGGCTGAGGAGGGAGCGCTCCAGTGCGCTGGAGATCTCCGGCGGCTCCTGTGCAGGGCGCCGCCATGTCTTGGCGGTTCGCGCATGTGCAGTAAGTCCCCGGCGGCCCGACAGAGTCGCGCATGCGCAGGACTAGCTAGAGAGTTACGGGAGCCCTTAGAGAGTCGCTCAAGTGTAGGGAAAGCCCAGGAAAGGTTGCGGCAGCCCCAGATAGATCGCGCAGGCGCAGACCAGCTCACCGAAAGCCCGCGAAGCCCTAGCCTACCAGGGAAGGCTCTAGGCAGGGACTACGAGTCCCAGGAGCCTCTGCGTGCCCCACGTGATGCCAGGGAGCCAATAGGGCTTAGGATCTCCCTGCATGCAGAAAGATACATTTCGCGGGCTTGCAGCACGCTAGTCAGTTGGAGCAGCGGAGCAGAAGGGTGCAGGGAGCGAGTGAAGCTCCTGCACCGCGTAAGGTTCTCCATCTCCCAAGTAGGCCCCAACTCCCCACCAGGTTAGTGGGTAATTGATAAGGGACGGCCCCAGTTAGGGACTCTGCCCTTAGTGTGAGTGCTGTCTTGTCAGTCACAGCTGTCAGTGCTGTGAGGTCTGACAGGCAGGCACAGTGTTTGTGCAGCACGTTTGCTGCACGTACCAAGTAGGTGGCAGTGCGTTACTGCAAGTACTAGGTACGAGGTAGTTAGAGTCAGGACCGGGAAGAGCTAGGGGGACGGGATATGCCATTAACCCCTTAGGTCCCAGGTAGGTCCTCACTCCCCAGTTTGTGGTGCTACAGGGACAGGCCCTAGGTTAGGGACTTGTCACGTTAGTGCCAGTGATAGATAGGGACACAGTGAACGCTGCGCTTCTTGAAAGGAGACTTGGGCTCAAGTCTGTGCCCAGAGAGAGAGACTATCTTCAGGGTGGGATCGCCCCTGGCGGACCCCAAGCAAGGAACCACCGGATCAGACGGGATCACCGGTCGACAGATCCTTTGCGAAGTCCTTGCAGGCCCGAGTGCAGGAGCACTCGGCAGGTACTCTATAAGTGCACCAACAAAGCTTAACATTCTTAACACATAGTGGCAGCGCTGACCACGGGACAAAGGGGTTGGGCTGTGGCACAGTGTTGGGGATGTTATAATGTTGTGATGTTATGAGTATGATGTAATAGTTATCCTTTGTTCATTCAGTAAACCTGTTATCCATAATACTGGTGTATGTGGTTTCTGGGTGGGTTCCTATGTTAGGGTCATTCTACATTCCCATAGAATCCTACATAGGTGGAGGCGCTGAAACCAAGAAATGTTCCAGAGGATTCACCCCAGGCTCTCACTAGCGGAGGCTCAGGCCTCCTGTGAGCCTGACAGGTATACGCACCACACCTGGTAACACCGTATGTTCTCCGCACCCACACTATATCTGCGATTGGGGGGGGGGGAATACCCGTTACATATATACAGTATATTTTATTACAGGTTTGAAGATGGGCATCTCCGTGAGCTGAACTGTGTTAATTTCAGCTCCGGGACGTCCTGCTTCCAGAGATACTTATCTCCGGAGGGGGTGCCGGTATCTCTGCGGAGTTTAAAGGTCCAGGTCACGCAAGCCAATAGGAAGTTGCACCAGATTACATCATGACTTTTTATTGGCCCGCGGGACACGGGATATTCAAACCACCATTAGATTAGACTAGACAGTATCTCTTCGTGCAGGATATCGGCACTGCTACAGAGATAAGTATCTCTGGAAGCAGGGGGTCCCCGGAGCTGAAATTAACACAGTTTATCTCCGGAGACCCCTTGCTTCAACCCTGTAATAAAAAAATAAAATAAAAAATTCCACAAATGTTAACTCGTATTACTGCTTTACAATAAAAGTTGAAATATTTCTTTCAAAAACATAGTAATGATAATAGCAAATTATAAACTGAAATGTACTTCATAGACCAGAGATGCTGCTGTCTCACTGGTAACTGGAAGATAGGTCTTCTCCCTGCATACTGCTTTTATCAAATAACCTTTAATGTAATTGATGTTCCTGTTATGAAAGTAGCATGTCTGCGCTGATTGGGGGATCTTAGTTTTTTTACTTACTTTAGATGATGTCTTTGCTTCTTATTGGACCGTGTGACATTTTAAACGCTGTCATATTGTGAACAACACCTGGCCTAGCCGGAGTGGCTACCGGCACCACCTCAGGAGGTATCTCGGGAAGCAGGGGGTCCCTGCAGCTGAAATGAATGGGTTGGAGCTCCGGAGACCCCACACTTCTATCCTATTAAAAAATAATAATAATAAAACGCTGCGCTTGGATTGCATCTTACAAGTTAGAAGTTACAGCACATTCCTTATCCTTTTTAATGTTCGGTGCAAAAGTTAAAATATTTTTTTCTAGCTTTTCAAATTGAAGATTGAAAGCAATATGGGAACACACTATAATAAATACACCAGCAAATGCTGTCAATGATGTGTCAGTTCAAACATAACTGGCAAGGATTGCTGCAATGCTTCCAGTGTTGCTCTGATCAGGGTGGAGTTTTGAAAAAAAAGTTCTCAGGGAGAGCACAAGGGCAACAATTAATACAATATCTTTCTAATTAAAGCCTTGATTGTTTTTAATGTCATTTGAAAAGTATAACCAGATGCCTCCCTTCTGACCAATATGAGCATATTCTTTAAACTGCACTACTAGAATTGATGTGCTATTTTTTTTTTTTTGCATGGAATTGCATCTCACAGTTTTATTATGTTATTATTACATGTCCAAACCATGCAAACACAGGGGTGTGGGATTCTGGCTGTGCAATTCAGTGCGATATTCAAATGTTGTATGCAAATTAGATAAACTTACATATTCGTTGGCTACTCGTTAAGCTGCAAGGTTGCTTATTACCCGGAAAGTCATTAGTAGAAAGAGCACGAAACAGCTGTAATACCTGGGAAATATGCAAATAAACCATGTGAATCCTTTTGACATATTTTCAATTTGCATATTTTCCCAATATGTCAGGTATCTTCTCGTGTATCATTCGTCTAACCACATGTAATGTTGGGGGTGTATTAGTGAATGGGGACACGCCGAAATGAATAGACCCCACAGCATCCAAATGATAAAAACAAGGTAAAGGCAATTCATACAAGAAAAAAACATCAAATATACCAAGACACTGAAGAAACAGTGGTCTCCTGTTGAAGAAGATACATGTTGTTTTGCAATTACAGAACCTGGTACAGTGTCACCTTGCAACCTTGCATAGTCTAAAAAATAGCATTTTCAACTCTATTAAATTGCATAGTATGAAAGTGAACTAAATAGTCATATGTTTAAAAGGTTAAATGTAGCTGACTGACACCTTCTTTGAAAAAAATAAAATACATGCAAATACTTTTTCAACTTTTTTCTTTCCCCATGGCTATTCTTAACTATTGTCTTTCGATGATAACATGTTTGCCAGTCAAAACTTTTAGCCTCAGTTTGTTCCTTTGTTTGCAAAGTAACTATGGTGCCATTAGTCAAACAGATAAAGATAAATTGCTGATATGCTAGAATGCCGTGTTCCCAACAAGAAGCGATTCATATGTATTTTGCATATGGCAGAAATAAGTAAAACAGTTACTTTAAGGGTGATTAAATCGTTCTATGAAGCCAAATATACTGATAAGTTTTTTTATTTGATTTTTTTCCTGCCCCCTTAACTTGCTGAGTAAAGGAAGGGTCACGGGTCCGGAGTGTCACGGCCCCTCCCGTACTCACAACCACGTCACCGCTCCATCACTGATGACAGCATGAAAAGGGAGGAATCATCTCCCTACCGTCTGCCATCAGTGCAGATCCATAGGAGCAAAGGACGCGATCACCCCAAAGATAACGAGCACTTTTTATGTAGCTACAACGTTATGGATCACCCAGGGTGCCAAACCCCAAGACGCAGCAGTAACATTGAGGGCACTCAAAGAACCCTAAAACTAACTGCTGCTGATTTTCTTTCTTTAATTCATCACCTGTACTTGGGGTCCCTCTGAGATAAATTTAGGCCGTCCAGTGTATAGAACGCCAGGAAATAATTGGGGGATGACATTGCAGCGTTCTATTTGTGTTCATTGGATGTAAATAAACTGGTAAATAAAACATGATAATAAATATAATAATAATAATAACTTTATTTTTATAGCGCTTTTCTCCCAATGGGACTCAAAGCTCTTTTACAAAAAGGAAGAAAAAAAAAGAAGAAAACCTTCAAGGTTCTTAAAAAGACCAAACACAAACATCTCAGTTCTGTCAGACTTTGTTTAGTAAAATATTCACATTGTGCCTGCAGTATTCTGTGTGCTGTGCTATACAGGCATACCCCGCTTTAAGGACACTCACTTTAAGTACACTCGCGAGTAAGGACATATCGCCCAATAGTCCAGCGGCAGCTCACGCATGCGCCCGTCAGCACGTCCTGAACAGCAATACTGGCTCCCTACCTGTACGGAAGCTGTGCGTAAGCGGGGAGACTATAGAGCCTGTTACACATGCGTTATTTCCATCAGTTATGTATGTATACAACGATTGCAGTACAGTACATGCTCGATAAGTGGGAAAAAAGGTAGTGCTTCACTTTAAGTACATTTTCGCTTTACATACATGCTCCGGTCCCATTGCGTACGCTAATGCGGGGTATGCCTGTATAAGAAATGCTACTTTTATTATTTATTGTGCTCTTTGCTGCCAGAGGTGCCAGCAATGCATTGCAAAAACATTATGTTTCTAGCCCCTCTGGCTATGTGGTAGGTAGGTAAATCCAGTCTGCAAGTGACTCCTTATCCGTCCCTCTGCAGAAGGGCAAATGCCAGGGAGACACACAGCCCCGCCAATATATGTCCTCTGTCTGACTGGCCCTGGTCAACGTCCCACTGCTGAGGGTCGTGGTAATTTACATCCACTCTGTGTACTTTAACTTATCTACACTGTAGCTGGCTGGTCTCTTTCAGTCAGCCTGTCTCCTTGCAGGCTGTGAGACTTTCCTGACTGAGGGGCTAAATGGGAACTGGCTGCTCTCCTCATGCCAAGTTCCTAGTCTCACTAATAACAACAAACACAGCAGAGGAGCCAGGCAGCCTCATTCCAAGGCTCAGCAGACACTGTACAACAAGTTTATTTATTTATTAATCAAATGTTTTACCAGGAAGTAATACATTGAGAGTTACCTCTCGCTTTCACATGTCACGTAAAAGTTAGCAACATGCTTCATCTATTCTGTCTTTACATCCCCAAAGGTTTATTCCTCTCTTCATGCCCCATTTGTACTGCAGTGACTCCTAAAAAGGAAAAGGCTAATTGGTAATTGTTCTTGGTGGATATGTTTCAAAACAATTAAGTCACTTATGCAGTGTCACGTGCAATATTCTGTGCTGGCGTTGCTGCCAGTATTTTGTTTTGTGTCCCATTATTCAAGAATTCCTAAGGGAGGCATTAGTCCAGCAATATGAGAAAATTAAAGGTTTGTGTAACAACATAACTGCAGCATTCTGTAATCTGGTTTCTTTCTGTTCACTTAAGGCCATCATTTATCTCTCTCTCCTTTTTTGCACACGCACAAGCACACACACATGCACACACACACTATATATATATATAAATAATAAAATTATGTGTGTGTGTGTGTGTGTGTATATATATATATATATATAAAGCAACTGTAAATATTCCTGTATATTCATTTGCATGTCTTAGACAGGTCTGCAACCCTGTCTTTTACCATTATCACCCAGCAAACAGCACTTCCACTGCAGCAAGGGATTCTGGGAAATGACATGCAAATGAGCACACAGTGCCACTTTTTATCTCATGCTCATATTACATGAGCAACCCTTAATAATAAGAGATAATATTCTTATCTCATTTGAGCAAATGTCAGCAAGCCAACCTCACACTGATGATACCCATCAAGGTTGAAACATGTCTGTGAGTGGGTTAACTGACTTTGCATCTCCCAAGTCCTTGCTTAAAAGCTGTGTTTAAAGCAGCATGCATTGACTAAGGCTAAGGCCCCGGTCACGGCGCTCTAATGCGCGCCCGCGCTTTCGGCTGCGCGTTCCGGCGATTCCCCGGTCTGCAGCTCACTGCAGGAGCAGAGACCGGGGGGGGCGTGCCGGAGGAGTGACGGGGGCGCGGCCATGACGTCACCCGGCAGGTTCGCCCTCATTGGCTGAACCGCCGGGGGGCGTGCCTAGCCGCTCGACGCGAGTTCCTGCTCTCAATTCTATTGAGAGCAGGAGTAGCTCTCGCGCGAGCGCTGCGGCCCCCCCTCACAGCGGGCCCGGCGCCGTTGCGGGGAGGGCTCTGGTGAGCGCAGCGTCCGCCACAGCGGACGCTGTAGCAGGCAGCAGGGGCAAGGCCTAAGGGTTGCTCATGTAATGTGAGCATGAGATAAAAAGTGGCACTGTGTGCTCATTTGCATGTGATTTCCCAGAATCCCTTGCTGCAGTGGAAGTGCTGTTTGCTGGGTGATAATGGTAAAAGACAGGGTTGCAGACCTGTCTAAGACATGCAAATAAATATACAGGAATATTTACAGTTGCTTTATGCTTTACTGTGGAGGGTTTTAGTCACTTTTTTTACCCACCATAACCTTAATAGTTGTGGTATATATATATATATATATATATATATTTATATATATATATATATATATATATATATATATATATATATATATATATATAGTTAGATCCGGAAATAGTTGGACACTGATACAAGTTTTGTTATTTCGGCTGTGTACCAAAATAAATTCAAGTTACAGTTAAATAATGAATATGGGCTTAAAGTGCAGTCTATCAGGTTTAATTTGAGGGTATTCACATCCAAATTGGAGGAAGGGTTTAGGAATTACATCTCTTTAATATGTAGCGCCCTCTTTTTCAAGGGACCAAAAGTAATTGGACAATTGACTCAAAAGCTGTTTCATGGACAGGTGTGGCTATTCCTTTGTTATTTCATCATCAATTAAGCAGGTAAAAGGTCTGGAGTTTATTCCAGATGTGGCATTCGCATTTGGAAGCTGTTGCTGTGAACCCATAACATGCGGTAAAAGGAGCTCTCAAAGCAAATGAAACAGGGCATCCTTAGGCTGCAAAAAAAAGAAAATCCATCAGAGAGATAGCAGGAACATTAGGAGTGGCCAAATCAACAGTTTGGTACATTCTGAGAAAAAAAGAACGCACTGGTGAGCTCTGCAAAACAAAAAGGCCTGGACATCCACGGAAGACAACAGTGGTGGATGATCATAGGATCCTTTCCATGGTAAAGAAAAACCCCATCACAACATCCAGCCACGTGAAGAACACTCTCCAGGAGGTAGGCATATCATTACCCAAGTCTACCATAAAGAGAAGATTTCACGAGAGCAAATACAGAGGGTTCACCACAAGGTGCAAACCATTCATAAGCCTCAAGAATAGAAAGGCCAGATTAGACTTTGCCAAACAATATAAAAAAAAAGCCAGCCCAGTTCTGGAACAGCATTCTTTGGACAGATGAAACTAAGATCAACCTGTACCGGAATGATGGGAACAAAAAAGTATGGAGAAGGCTTGGAACGGCTCATGATCCGAAGCATACCACATCATCTGTAAAACACGGTGGAGGCAGTGTGATGGCATGGGCATGCATGGCTTACAATGGCCCTGGGTCACTAGTGTTTATTGATGATGTGACAGAAGACAGAAGCAGCCGGATGAATTCTGAAGTGTATAGGGATATATTGTCTGCTCAGATTCAGCCAAATTCAGCGAAGTTGACTGGACGGAGCTTCACTTTACAGATGGACAATGACCCAAAACATACTGCGAAAGCAACCAAGGAGTTTTTTAAGGCAAAGAAGTGGAATTTTCTGCAATGGCCGAGTCAATCACCGGATCTCAACCCAATCGAGCATGCATTTCACTTGCTGAAGACAAAACTTAAGGCAGAAAGACCCACGAACAAACAACAACTGAAGACAGCTGCAGTAAAGGCCTGGCAAAGCATCACAAAGGAGGAAACCCAGCGTTTGGTGATGTCCAATGCATTCCAGACTTCAAGCAGTCATTGCCTGCAAAGGATTCTCGACAAAGTATTACAAATGAACATTTTATTTATGATTGTGTTAATTTGTCCAATTACATTTGAGCCCCTGAAATAAGGGGACTGTGTATGAAAATGGTTGCAATTCCTAAACGTTTCATACGATATTTTTGTTCAACCCCTTGAATTAAAGCTGCAAGTCTGCACTTCTATTGCATCTCGGTTGTTTCATTTCAAATCCATTGTGGTGGCGTACAGAGCCAAAATTATGAAAATTGTGTCAGTGTCCAATTATTTCCGGACCTAACTGTATGTGGCTGGGTCCCCTTACCTCCGGCTGCGACTGGTAGCGGAGGCTTGGAGAGTGCTGGGAGTTGTGCGGGTGCTGGGAGCGTGCGGGTGCTGGGAGCGTGCGGAGACCGGTGGAGGGGCGACCTGATCACCGGAGGTCCCCGGTAGCTAACTTTGCAGGGAGCTGCCATCTTGTTGGTGCCCGTGCATGCATGAGATGGTGCACATGCGCAGTATAGCATGAACGGCAGCCATTAAGGAGAAAGGGCTCAGCGGGAACTACAATTCCCAGCAGCCCTAGGGGCTCCTAGTCAGGTGGCTAAGTTTAGCCAATAGGGCTCTAGGATTCTCCTGCTCGCCGGATTGATACATTTGGTGCGCTGTGAGCCATGCGAGTCGGAGCTGAGACACAGAAGGGTGAGGGGGTGTGTGCAGGGTGTCAGTGGCCCCTGCACTAGGCCAGAGACCCCCTTATAGGCCCCCAGAAAAGGCCCCAACTCCCCCATAAGCTTGTGGCTGCTACAGGGACAGGCCCAATAGATAGGGACACTGCCCCTGTAGTTGCAAAGTGTCAGGGACACAACAAGGCGCCGCGCAGTATCTGCGGCCTGCGGTCTGGGACCAGACCACTCACGAATTAGAGACTCTCTTCATGGTGGGACACTTCAGCGGGAGTCCAACAAACACAGAGGCGGAGGCTTCGCTGACGACGATGTCACTGGATCAGCGGATCCCTGCTTGCTCTTCGGCCTTACCCGGGTCCTGGAGCACCTGGGTAGGTACCTCAATAAGTGCACCAAAAACAACAACACTCTAATTGTGGGCAGCGCTGTCACACACACAGTGGGTGGGTTGGCTCCTGTGGACACCGGGTGGTTAGGTGCCCGGGGCACCTCAGTACTATGGGAGAAACCACACCAGGGTGTGGATAAGGCGGTTGGGGGCATTGTGGGGTTACACCTGTACGAGGCATGCAGTACATATGTTATTCAGATATATGTATGTGCTTAGCTGATGTTCAGTAAACCTGCTATATATATACTTTTTGTATATATATATATATATATATATATACAGTGTTCGACAATTGTATACATTTACTCGCCCGGGGCGGTTGGATTTATCCCCCGGGCGAGTAAATATTGGCCCAAGCAGCACACGTGTTTTTTTTTTAAATTCCCCCGTTCGCGCTTAAATTTCCCTGCTCGCGCTGAAAAAAAAAAAAAAAAAAAACTCCCCTACCTGACTCCTGATTGGCGCGCACTCCAGGCTTTGTGGGCGCGCGGCAGGCTCTATATGAGCCCGCCCCCAACGAGCGGCCATTCTGCCTGGAGCTCTGTTGGAGGGTAAGTACTCTCCATGCTGCGGCCCCTCTGCTCCTTCCCTGCGATCCCCCTGGTCCCCACATGGCTCCCTACTCCCCACCGCGGAAGCTCTCCTGTCCCCTGCTCCTGTCCCATTCCCCTCCTCCTGTCCCCTGCTCCTGTCCCCTGCTCCTGTCCCCTGCTCCTGTCCCCTGCTCCTGTCACCTTCCCCTCCTCCTGTCCCCTGCTCCTGTCCCCTGCTCCTATCCCCTCCTCCTGCTCCTGTCCCCTGTCCCCTGCTCCTGCTCCCTTCCCCTCTTCCTGCTCCTGTCCCCTTCCCCTCCTCCTGTCCCCTTCCCCTCGATGTCAGGGGTGGGAGGTCCCCGCTGCTGCAGCTCGGTTGGCTTGCGGGGGGGCTCGGCCCTCACCACGTGCCTCCCATGCGTCCCCTACCTTCATGATGGTGCAGCCGCCGCAGTCGGCCTGCCCCCCCCCCCCCCCCCACGAGCTTCATGCCGCCGCGGGCTGGGGGGGAAGAAGCAGCCTGCAGCTTGGCCAGGCACTGTGACATGCCGGCGAGGGGAGCAGGGCAGTGGCGGCCACGGCGGGGCTGACTGTCACCTGGGGCGCCCAGTGGGGGATACCTCGCCACGTGCCTCCCACCCACCCTGCTGATTGGGGGGGGGGGATGTCGGCCTGCCCCCCACACGAGCAGGAGATGGGCGCGGGTGGGTGGGGGATTTGCGTGGTGCAGGTCGCGGCCTTTCCTCCCCTGTGTGTGAGAATGTGTATGTGTGTGTGGGAGAATGTGTGTGTGTGTGAATGAATGTATGTGTGTATGGGAGTATGTGTATGTGTGTGACACCAGAGGTCCCCCCCAGTCAGTACCAGCCCCAGTCAGTAACCCCCCCCAGTCAGTAACCCCCCCCAGTCAGTCACCCCCCCAGTTAGTAACCCCCCCCAGTCAGTAACCTTCCCCTCAGTCAGTCACCCCCCCTGTCAGTCACCCCCCAGTCAGTGTCAGTCACCCCCCACCCCCAGTCAGTGTCAGTCACCCCCCACCCCCAGTCAGTGTCAGTCACCCCCCACCCCCAGTCAGTGTCAGTCACCCCCCCACCCCCAGTCAGTGTCAGTCACCCCCCACCCCCAGTCAGTGTCAGTCACCCCCCACCCCCAGTCAGTGTCAGTCACCCCCCCACCCCCAGTCAGTGTCAGTCACCCCCCCACCCCCAGTCAGTGTCAGTCTCCCCCCCACCCCCAGTCAGTGTCAGTCACCCCCCCACCCCCAGTCAGTGTCAGTCACCCCCCCACCCCCAGTCAGTGTCAGTCACCCCCCCCACCCCCAGTCAGTGTCAGTCACCCCCCCACCCCCAGTCAGTGTCAGTCACACCCCACCCCCAGTCAGTGTCAGTCACCCCCCACCCCCAGTCAGTGTCAGTCACTCACCCACCCAGTCACCCCTGCCCCACCCAGCCACTCACCCAGCAAACCGCTCAACCAGCCAGTCACTCACCCAGCCTCTCTCTCTGTGTATCACCCACCCTCTGTGTGTGTCACCCACCGTTTCTCTCCTCTGTCTCCCCCACACTCTCTCTCCCCCCCACACACTCTCTCTCCCCCCCACACACTCTCTCTCCCCCCCACACTCTCTCTCTCCCCCCCACACTCTCTCTCTCCCCCCCACACTCTCTCCCCCCCACACTCTCTCTCTCCCCCACACTCTCTCTCTCCCCCCACACTCTCTCTCCCCCACACACTCTCTCTCTCTCTCCCACACACTCTCTCTTTCTCTCCCACACTCTCTCTCTCTCTCCCCCACACTCTCTCTCTCTCCCCCACACTCTCTCTCTCCCCCCCACTCTCTCTCTCTCTCTCTCTCTCTCTCCCCCCCACACTCTCTCTCTCTCCCCCACACTCTCTCTCCCTCTCTCCCCCACACTCTCTCTCCCCCACACTCTCTCTCCCTCTCTCCCCCACACTCTCTCTCCCCCACACTCTTTCCCCCACACACTCTCTCTCTCTCTCTCCCACACACTCTCTCTCTCCCCCACACTCTCTCTCTCTCCCCCACACTCTCTCTCTCTCTCCCCCCCACTCTCTCTCTCTCCCCCCCACACTCTCTATCTCCCCCACACTCTCTCTCCCTCTCTCCCCCACACTCTTTCTCTCTCCCCCACACACTCTCTCCCCCACACTCTCTCTCTCTCTCTCCCCCCCCCCACTCTCTCTCTCCCCCCCACACTCTCTCTCTCTCCCCCCACACACACTCTCTCTCTCCCCCACACTCTCTCTCTCTCTCTCCCCCACACTCTCTCTCCCTCTCTCCCCCACACTCTCTCTCCCTCTCTCCCCCACACTCTCTCTCCCCCACACTCTCTCTCCCTCTCCCCCACACTCTCTCTCCCTCTCCCCCACACTCTCTCTCTCCCCCACACTCTCTCTCTCCCCCCCACACTCTCCCCCCGCACACTCTCTCTCTCCCCCCCACACTCTCCCCCCGCACACTCTCTCTCTCTCTCTCCCCCACACTCTCTCTCTCTCTCTCCCCCACACTCTCTCTCTCTGTCACTCACACTCTGGATCTCTTATTTACCCTATATATCTTAACTGCCCTATACTACACCGAAATCTTAACTACCCTATACTGCTTTCTTCCAGATCTGGCTCAAGCTTCACACGGAAGACATCGGAACCCTCCCCTAACCCAGAAGACAGGTAATGAACACCTCCCCAATGTATAACATTGCGGGAATGAGCGTACCTGGACATTGAGGGACTGCGGATCAGGTAAGATCCCAGGTGGGATTGCTGCTTTAGATATTGTGAAGCGGGGACATCCAGACATTGGTTAAGGGGTTCAGGAAACTAGTCATTCACATCTGGCTTTTATTTCTAGATCCGACATTTACACACACACATGTAACAAGGACTAATTGTAGTATAATGTAATACAATAAATACATTTGTCAAAAACGAATGTTGTTCTGACTAGGAATTTATTAAATGTATTTTATTTATATTTTTTATTTTAAAGCGGGGTTGGGGGCGGGACTAGGGGCGGGGTTGGGGGCGGGGTTGGGGGCGGGACTAGGTGGCGAGTAGATTTTTTGGTTGGGCGAGTAGATTTTTGGGTGATTTGTCGAACACTGTATATATATATATATTGGTATACAGTGTTCGACAAATCACCCAAAAATCTAAAAAATGCAATTATATTATACCGGGTTGTATAGTAGTTGTTTCCTATGTGGAGTAATCCCGCTTACACTGGGATCCTCATAGGTGGAGCGCTGCACCGCTTGATATATCACCCCAGTCTCCCCAGAAGTGGAGGCCTTGGCCTCCTGTGATGTAGTATGAAGCAGAGCACAGCACAACAATAGCCAAACTTGGTAAAAATGAAAAAAATTCCCAGTGCGTCTGGTGATAGCTAAAAGTTGGCAAGCCTTGAGAAAGCAGTACGAGTGAAACGTACGGCACGTACGTCGGCAGGTTATGACGTCATTGCGTCAAAGGGGCGGGATATGCGCTGGCGGTCGGAGCGCCTCCTGCACCCAGTAGCTTCAGCTGCATGGCTGTGCTACCGATGGTATCAACTTAACTTTTAGCTATCACCAGACGCACCGAGGCTGATACTAGAGGGCTCCTGGCATGCTGCCAAAGGCGCCCAGCCCCCCACATAGGAGGTATGTCTGGTGTGTTATGAGCAAAGCATTGCGTGATTCCACTCCATGTTAACAGGCACTACTTGTGCACTGTTTTAGATTAATACTGATTCAGTCAATATATTCTCTGACGTGTGTGAGTGTATGAAATTCGCGAATCTACCACAATCCATGTTAACAGGCACTACTTGTGCACTGTTTTAGATTAATACTGACACTGATATGGTGTGTATGTGTGTGTACAACACTCACGCACCGCACTAACACCAAGTGGCTTATACATATAGAGAACCACCATGAACAGGCACGGCTTTTGGCATTGTTTACACAGATAACTGACTCTGTGGGCTGTGTTACCGATATAGGCACAATACCACTAACTTGTGTGTACAATACTCACGCACCATACTAACATCAGTGGTTTTTGTACATAGAGATCCACCACCAACAGGCATGGCTTTTGGCATTAATTACACAGATAAACTGACTCTGTGTGCTGTGTTACTGATATAGGTACAATACCACTAACCTGTACAAGTAACCAGCTATACCTGTATACTGCTACGTGTATGTGTGTGTACAACACTCACGCACCGCACTAACACCAGGTGGCTTATACTTACAGAGAACCACCATAAACAGGCACGGCTTTTTGGCATTGTTTACACAGATAACTGACTCTGTGGGCTGTGCTAGCGATATAGGTACAATACCACTAACTTGTGTGTACAATACTCACGCACCATACTAACATCAGGTGGCTTTTGTACATAGAGATCCACCACCAACAGGCACGGCTTTTGGCATTATTTACACAGATAACTGACTCTGTGTGCTGTGTTACTGATATAGGTACAATACCACTAACCTGTAAAAGTAACCAGCTATACCTGTATACTGCTACAGTCAGCGTTGATATCGACATGCTGATTTATGCCATACGACATAGTACAAACTAGACACTTACCGTTACCTGTTTTGACCTATAACCATCCTTTGGATCTACTCTACACCACTAGTGTTATCGTGCGGCCATATCCCAGACTCTGGGTTTACAGTACAGAGTTTATTGTGGTCTGCTTTGCTCATTTTTAATATTAATTCACTGTACACTGGCTATCATTAGTATATTACTTGACCTATAGTGTTCCCCATATTATTTTATACTTAGAGTTAAGACTCAATTAAAGTTTCTGGTTTTAATTAATTCATTACTCACCCACCTTACTAGGTTCTGATACATTTTGGCTACACATTGGTAGAGTGCTCTCCTTGGGGTTCTACCTCTCTCTGTTTTTTCTATTTGACATTACCCCTGATAGTAGCACCTCCACATAGCCACATCCAGCAAGCAGTAGCGAGGGTATTCCTTCCCCCTCCACTTCCCCTTTTCCCCTCCTTGTGTTTGGATTAACACTGGTTATAAACCAGAAGGGCCCTAATAATTCTAGTAAACAAATTCTAAAAATAGAGTGCCAAAAATATATATTTCCCATGCATGTTTCAACATTAGATGTATCTCCTCCTCTATCCTGGGGGGAAGAGATCTCTTAATAAGCTATTAATTCACATGTGTGTTTCAGGAGGGCCTGCTGATTAAGTAGAAGTGGGATGGGCAAGCTAAAACTAAGGAGGAGGGTTCACAAGACCTACAAAAATTGTTTCCAGTTTACAATGTAGTGGCTTTGGGTTTTGCGCTTGCTGTATGTCTATATATAGCTCCACCCAGTGGCCGATTTCCCATTAGGCCCGATAGGTCCGGGCCTAGGGCAGCAAAATTTGGGGCAGTAAATTTCTGTTCACCCCGCTCCCCAATCCTCCCATTTACAGATGCCTGCTCTCTTCCCCTCTGATTGCCAGGTGGGGCCTCTGTACTTTGCTTACCTTCACCTTCATGCCGCCTTCCTCCTTCTTCAGCGTCAAATGATGTTGCAACATCATATGGCATTGCATTGCCATGGCAATGTGAAGTCGCAGCGTCATTTGACACTGAAGAAGGAGGAGGCGCCATGAAGGAGAAGCGTGGCACCAGGTAAGTGCCTAAGTGGGGCAGTTTTGTAAATCCGCTACCGGCTCCACCCTATGTTGTAGAAGCAGGTTGTTCAGAGTTCTGACTGGGGTCCTCAATGTGAGTTCTGTAAATAGGTGTGTGTCTATAGTCATGTGTATAATGATGTGCCATGTCCAGAAATTTATTTATTTCAGGGCATTTCAGGGCATTATGAGTGAACATATTCCGTTGATTCTGGAGTTTCCATCGGCCCCCCACCCCCCCAGCGTGTTGATGGCCCTGCGAGACCCCCCTACTTTTACACATCATCACTTTGCTCTCTCCTCCCTCTTACACCCCCACCCTCAATACCCCCTTTTTCCTCTCACACCCTTCCCCCTCCCCACCCCCCTCGACTATCACTTAGTAAATTCCACACTCAATCCAGTTTCCTCAATCTACCCCTCCACCCCCTGGCAATGCACATATAATTTTCAGTATACTGCACAGTAACGTCACCTTTTAATACAGTTAACGATAGACAATTGTGTAAAGAATGACTCAAACTATTTAAAAAAAGCTCTAATAAAAAGATTGTTATCACGTGTTACCTCAATTGCTTGCACTGAGGCACACACAGCACACTGACAGACACTGAATCACACACAGCACACTGACAGACACTGAATCAGACACAACACACTGACAGAGCAAACTGTAACTGACAAATTTACACACCAACACACACACAGCATACTGACACATTGAAGCCCACTGACAGACTGAAACACACGCAGTAAATTGACACACACACAAACAGCAAATTAACACACACACATGCACAACAAACTTACACTCAGCAAACTGACACACAAATACACACAGCATACCTGCCCACAGCAGCACATAGTATCTCCTCCCCCTGATTTCAAGGAGAGCAGGGGCGGGCAGTGCTCTGCAGCTCTCTGCCTCAGTTCCACCCCCAGCCTCTGCTGCCTACTCTCTCTACAACCCCCCCTCCTCTCACTGCCCCCAGCCTTTGCTGCCTGCTCTCTGCACCCCCCCCCTCCCCTCTCACCACTCACAGCTCCCGATCCTGACAGCAAGTTGCAGTTAAGGAGCTCGGAGGAGGAAAGGGACCCTGACATCTGTGGTCATCGGCTAGACTGCTGGGCAAAAGTCTCAGCTCTCCCCCCTGTTGGCAACCCTGAGCGGGCCCCCCAAGAGCATGGGCCCCAGGGCTATAGCTACTTCCCTGGCCATGTCACCATTTGTTCTTTTCAGTTAGGAATGTACCCTCTAAGATAGTGCCTCTTAGAGGAATGGGGACCATAGGTTCTGGGAAACCTCTTCATTACCTTAGCGGTTAGTCACTAAGGTAAGGAAGGGGGGTTATTAATGGGGTGGGTTTTATACGTGTTTATTTTTTTGCTTAATCACAATAAAAATGACAGGAGATATTAAGAATTGTAATCAATCTGGTACTTCATGGTTAACATTGGTTAGAAATTGTGTTAAAAATCCAAGGATTATTTTTATGACAGATCAAAACCCTTTCTGTGTTAGCGTTGATCTAGAAAGAGGGCTTAATTGAGGGGCTATCACTGATGGCCCACTAAAAGTGAAAGATTTATAGTTTTGAAGCCTGTGGATGATAGCCAGATCATGGGCTGTCAGTCTCAGTGACATAGCCAGACATGTGCGGGACACCAGGCAAAACAAATTTCAGGACCCCTCATGTCTCTCTCTCTCTCTCTCTTTTCTCCCCCTCATGTCTCTCTCTCTCTCTGCTCTCTCTCTCTTTCTTTGCTCTCTCTCTTTGCTCTCTCTCTATCTTTGCTCTCTCTCTCTTTGCTTTCTCTCTCTTTGCTCTCTTTTCTCTCTGCTTTCTCTCTCTCGCTCATGTCTTGTATTCATTTTCTCTTTATCTCTTCCTTCCTGTATCCTTTCTTTTTCATGTCTGTTTTTACCACTGTAATTTAACACCTCCCTCTCACCTTTCCCAGCCTGTCTCTAAGGCTGCAAATCCAGTCCCATGCTGCACTACCTGAGCCCCTGCCCCCTGACCTAGGCTCCACCCATCTACGGAGGCTCTGCAGAGGAAGGAATTTCCTCTATATCCTTTCTACTGCCTCTGTGCTCCCTTCCTACATCTCTGGCCTCACAATGTGCCCCCGAGAGTGGGGGGGGAGAGCAGACCCCCTAAGAGTGTGGGCCCCCAGGCTATGCCTCGCTGCACGGCTATAGCTACGACCCTGGCGAGCCTCAAAGAAAACCTTAACATTCTTGAAATATCCCCTGTGCATTACAAAGAGAGGTGACAAACCGTTCACTACTTAGTTGGAAGGTTTAATAAAAATGGCAGGGAATATTAGGAATTTGAATCAATCTGGTGCTTCAAGGGTTAATGTGGTTACCGTTTGTGATATTGTGATTATGACAGATCAAGACCATTCCTGTGCTGATCTACAAAGAGGGCTTAATTGGGGGGCTTCATGAATGGCCCACTAAGAGTAAAATACTGTATGTGTAGTTTAGAAGGATAGGGACAATAGCCAGATCCTGGGCTGTCAGCCTCAAAGAAAACAGTAACAGTCTTAAATGATCCCTTGTGCATCCCAGAGGAGGTGACAAACAGGTCACCACTTAGTTGGAGTACTTTATAAAATATAAGTAATGATGGGCCTGACAGCAATTCATAAGGCCTGGGACATAGTGGTTTTAAGCTCGCTGAGGCGGGCTGAGCCGCGCTGAGCAGATGCACAAAGCCCCTGCATCTGTCATCAGCGCGGCTATAGTTTCTCCCTCCGCATGCGCGCTGATGAGTGCGGAGGCTGAGAAACTTTCCCGAGGCAGCAGTTTTGAAATTTGCCGCTCGGGGAAGCGGAGGAGCGGTCACGTGACCGCTCCCATCCAATGGGAGCAGGGGACTAGCCCCGCCTCCCGCTCCGCCTCCTGGCACGCCTCCGCTCCGCCCCCGCCTCTGCCCCGCCCCCAGAGCGCACTCACTGCCTCGCCTGCAAGGACAGGGAAAAGCCCCATTTTGGAGCAGGCGAGGCAGAGCAGGAGCGCGGCTCAGCGATGTTTGCTCCTCTATGTCCCAGGCCTAAGAGTAACAAATGGATATCTGTCGCTGTTGCGATTAGACAAATCAATCATACCACACACTGCATTGTTAAGAGGTGCAAAAGACAGATAACTGTTGGTCCTGCAAAAATAGACATTAGTTTATCAAATTGTATATGTATAGAAGGCATGCAAGGGAAGTACACAGACATAACGGCAAAGATGGCGTCTGTCTAAGTATTAGAGAAATTGAGATATGAGGTCTTTCATATATTTAGGCAGACTTTAAATGTCAAGCAAGGTTGTTTTTATCTTCTAAGTCAGCGGTGTGCAAACTGGGGGGTGCGCCCCCTTGGGGGAGCGCCAAATTATTTAGGGGGGGCGCGGGCTGTGCGGTGAGACCTAGGGGTGGGCAGAGCAGTGCACGGGCGGCCAAGCAGCTGACAAGCTCCGTGCTGCTGCTCCCTATGCTTGTAGAGGGGGCGGGGATTTCCCTGCACACAGACACAAGCTCTCCTTCTCTTTCTATCTGTTTACTCGCTCCAGTGTTCAGCAGCATGAGGGACTGGAGCATGATGTTGCAGTAGTAGTACTTTCACCTGGGGGGCAGTGTGTTGGGGGGGAGTGTGTTGTGATATGAGTGTGTGTGTTGTCTGTGTTGGTTGTAATTGAGTATGTGGTGTGTTCTGATTGAGTGTGTGTTGTGATTGAGTGTGTGGTGTGATTGAGTGTGTGTTGCCTGTGTTGGTTGTGATTGTGTGTTTGTGTGTGATTGTGTGTGTGTGTTGGTTGTGATTGTGTGTTATGTGTGTCTGTGTTGTGATATGTATGCGTTGTGTCTGTGTTGGTTGTGATTGAGTGTGTGTGGTGTGTGTTGCGATATGAGTGTGTGGTGTGTGTGTGTGTTGTGGTTGTTATTGTGTGTGTGATTGTGTCTGTGTTGTGATGTATGTGGTGTGTGTGTTGTGATTGAGTATGTGTGCTGTGTCTGTGTTGTGATTGTGTGTATATGGGTCTTGTGATTGAATGCAGCGGTGCACAAACTGGGGGGGCGTACACTCTCCCAAGCTTGGCGCTTGGGGAGACAAACAAAATTGACTTTGAAACACGCTCAGCAGCAGTCAATGTGCACACAGCCACACGCGCACACACAGAAATAGCCCCGATCCATGCCCCCTCCCCCCCCCCCCCCGCTCGTGCTTGCAAAATTATGCAGGACACCCTGTGCTCATGCTTGGAGAGTTGGTGATGTCACTGCTTTCAGCGGCAGCGTGGACACAGCCTAATTTTGCAAGCGCGAGCTGTTGAAATAAGTATTTAGACATATTGGTATTTACATTGTATACCGTTAAATAAAGGTTTTTTTTTTTTCATGTGATTTTGATTACATCAGGCGGGGGGGGGCGAGAAATGTCATGGATGAAAAGGGGGGCTCGGCATAAAAAGTTTGCTCACCCCTGTTCTAAGTCATAAAACTGTCAACCCAGTAGCTGATTTATGACAGGGTTGGGTCTTATGTGTGTTTTAATGCAAGGTCTGTGCATAAATGTTGGCATGTTTGAATAGAAAATAAGAATTCAACAGAGTTGTGTTTTGGGATCAGAACATGTGAATTATCTTCTATTCCAGTGACCTCTCTGGGACAGAACCTATGACATATGGTAATGTACTGTATAGGGATTTCACTTTCTTTTATCATTTTATATTAAGAAACTGTTCTGAATTTATTGTAACATGCTTGTTCTTGTAATAATTTTTTTATGTAATCTAAGCACTGTCATTTTGTATGTTAAAGTCAAACTGTAATAAGTGATGCTTTGAGCTCTGAATGAACTGTTTGCATGCTTTGTAGAGAGTATTTCTACATTTTTGGACACATTTTGCTACAATAGATTTTTGTGTGTTAAGTGCATCGTTTTTCTTTAATAAACAGGCGCTTTCGCCTCTGCCAATTATTACATATTTGATATTTCTTGGGTGGTGGCGGAAGATAGATACAGATTGCAATAGAGTAAGGGTAAATGTTAATTCATTTGAAGTACCTTGCGCAGGAGAAAAGTTAGTTTGCTAGTTTAGCTGTGTGTATTAACCCTGATTGCATAAATGTCATGTGCTCACAAGTGTGCTGTCCATGACAGATGACAAATTGGGACGGATTGAGGGGAGATATTGGTAATTTGAGGGACCTTTGCGGAAGGTGAAAGGTGGGTCAGCAAGATAGCTATATATTAACCCTTGTTCCATATGCAGGTCACATGCTCACAGGTGTGCCGTACATGACAAGCATTTAATTTAAATTCTTTGGGGAAGAGCTCGGGACCTCTGCAACCACCTGCACCCCCCAAAATAATCTTGCGCCCCCCCAGTTTGCACACCCCTGACGTAGATGACCGAATTTGGTCCTATAGTGTAACCCCTCTCCAATGCTCATAATCTCCCCTACCCTCACCCCTTCCTAAACTTTCCTAAAGTCTCTCCAAAACCCTTCACCGACCCAATTGCCTCCACTGTCCCCACTGTCAGACCCATCACCATAACCACGAGAAGGCTAAATCCATAGACCTGACCCCAACCCCTGCCCACCAACCAAGCAAGCTCTCAATGCACCTAACCCATAGCCTGGCCATGATGTTCCCACCCTTACCCACCAGAGACATTTTAACAATTACTCTATAATCTAATCTATATGTAACCACACCTTCCTTTGTTTTACTAACTAATGTACGGCGTCCTGGATATAAATGTTGTTATAAATAAATAAATGTACATCATCAAGGGCCAGGACAAGTCAGCGGCAATCCAAGTGCTGCTTTAAAAAAAAATATTATCTTAACATAGCTTTGAAGCAGAGGGTCTCCGGAGCTGAACCCCATTCATTTCAGCTCTGGGGATGCCCTGCTTAGTAGAGGGTGCCGGTAGCTACTCTGTAATGTGCCTATTGGCCCATGGGACATGGGACATTTAAACTTTTAGGAGATACCGACAACTCCAACAGAGGTCTGTATCTCGAGAAGCAGGACGTTCCCAGAACTGAAATTAATGGGGTTCAGCTCCGGAGACCAGTTGCCTCAAACATATGTTAAAAAAATAATGATAAAAAGTGCATGAATTGCTCCTTTAAGAGCGGCTCGGGGAGACACCGAGAGAGACTGCTTCTCTCTGGGACTTCTCTGTGCAGCTGTTACAGACAGAAGATGGGATGCCTGCAGAGTTAATCCTCCAGGGACGCTTTCTGTTTCGGGTCCATGATCACACATAGCTGCCGCACGGTCCGGTGGCCGCATGCGATGGCCACATCTAAAATTAATGTCATTTCAAGACTTCATCTGTCTCACATTTTAATCTTGTCTGTAACTGTTACATACACCCATTATTATATGTTATGTCTAACTGATCTGAAATGTCTGTTCATTTAATGTATAGCCTTTGTTCATTTAATGTAACCATGTATTGTCATCATAACTTAAGTGCCCAGGACATAGTTGAAAACGAGGTAACTCTCAATTTAATTACTATTGTGGTACTGAGCCTGTGGAAATGGAGTCCTTGGATATTAAATATAACGGTTTGACCATTACTGAACTTAGCTCCTTAGAAACCCAGTATGCCATCAGGATCAGTTGTTTTATTTACCTTCATTTTATCAATGTTATAAATGTTTAAATAGAGAGGTCTGTCAGGGTCACTCTCCATAAAGAAGACCTCATTAGCCTTATTAAGCTAGATACTGGGGTCTATATTATTAGACAGGAAGCCTCCCACCAGGTAAATGTAAGTGTTCCGAGCTGGACTACGGAACGGACTTAAGTCCAAAATAGTAGCAACACAACCTCCACACTGTGGAAATATTCTGCTCAGGATAACACCTACTGAAATACAAAAAGTCTATTGGTAATAGGACTCAGACTATCCCCCAGTGAGGGAGGTGCACCTTAACAGGTGAAATAAATATATATAAATTAAATGTGGCAGAGAAGCGCAAAGACACCTATTTATAAAGGTACAGTACACTCAAGTGGGTTGATAATAACGTAAAGTTGATGTGCAAAGCTGAAATGTACGTGTTAAACCTAACTTTTAATACACAACTTAAAATAAAGTGACTTAACACAATAGTAACTAAAAACACATTGCTAACTTGTTCTGTATTAGTTGGTAGAATTGGTGCAGGGGAGGAAGGAGACCTCTCAAATCAACTAACATATATGCTAATTTCAGGAACATACAGAAATTATACTTGACACAAATTAAACTGTCGTGGGAAATTTCCAGTTAAAATAATTATGTAAAAAACTATTTGATTCCCAGAGGTTTGCGAATTAACCTGGCCCCCTCGTACCATGCTAATTCGGATGATTTTTTACAACGCTGGGAATCTATATGATCCAGCTGTTCATGGCAACTGATGTTGTAACTTACAGAACAGGGCAATAAAAGATTGGATGAAATTAACCTCGGCTTGGATGAGAGCATTACTAAAATCAAAGCTTTCAACCAACATCCTGAATTTGAAGAATTGGAAAATAAAAAATGATATAGACAAATTCCAAACTGAGATTAAGGAGAGAAGGCATAACAAATTGCAAAGGGATGTAAGTGATTATAAACAAGGGAATGTTTATAGATATAATGGAGGCCAGAAAAATAACATGCGAACATCGTTCGGATGTTCCTCTTCGGATACTGAATTTTCAGAAGGCGAATCAAATAAGGAAACGTATATTAATGTCATATATCTCCAATTTTAATTTGTTTTTCATCTACTTTAGCTTAAGTGTTTACTTTGTACCATGTACTATGTGCTTTTAAGTTCTGGGCTCATACTCCTTTTGGCCAAATATGTATTACCATGACAACCAATGAATAAGATATGCAGTATACCTGTCAAAAGTGTGTGGTTCGTTATCATGGTAACTATTCGCTATAAAGAGCCAGCAGGGAAGTCAGGCACTCACTGATTGCCTTGACATAGCTCTGTGATGGAGCGAAACGGCCGTAGGGCTAGCTCAGCAACTATTGGTTGCTGTGGGGGGGGGGGGAAGCTATTGGTGATGCGCAGCCTCTCCTAGTCAGGTTGTACCTCTCCAAGCACCCCCACACCTACCTTACCAGACACTGGAACATTCATACAACCAGTAATGCATTACTATCTGGTATCAGATCTGCAGGATGTATGAGACAAGAGAGCTCTTACTGCTTCAATTTGGAGAGTTCTGATCTCTCAATATAATAATCAATTTTCATGTCTCCTATATACCTCTATCAACATCGGGGGATAGTTTGTAGAGGCCTGTGAGTCAGGGATCTCCATCAGCATTTATAGGCAACTCACCAACATGCTGTGATTAACTATTTTCAGGGGACTACCATCACCTAATTCACTCACCTCACAGGTATAACGGCTATATTGCCGTTTGAGGCTAACGTGTGCAATTTTGCTTTTATTATTTCTGTCGCCTTTTCCCTTATCTCAGCGTGCTTATCAGATACTTTAGAGGTAACTTACCTTATTTACTACCATAACCTCCTTCTTCCCCTCCCTGCACCAATTCTACCAACTAACTGGAGTACAAGTTAAACAGTGTGTTTTTAGTCACTAGTCACTTTATTGTAAGTTGTATATTAAAAGTTCGGTTTTAACACATATATTTCAACTATGCACATCAACTTTACGTTATTATTACGTTATTATCAACCCACTTGAGTGAAACTTTATAAATAGGTGTCTTTGCGCTTCTCAGTCACATTTAATTTCTAACTGCACATACTAACTGAACATGAATTCAGAGTTACCATATGGTTGTTTCTACAATAACACTTGAACTGTAACATGTAATAGAAAGTAACCGTCAACTTAACGATGTTCCATCATGATTGTTTCGGCATTTTATCATAGGGTTGTACTGTATGTGACTGGCGGTCTGGTGGTGCAGGAAGTGTACAGATATGCACCTTGCTGAGATGTCTCTGAAGTTCCTTCCCCATCTAAACTAGCAGGTACCATTAAAGATGACGATATAGATATGGCAGGTGTGGCTGCTGGTCCCTTAAAGACTACAGAAAATGTGTAGCTACTGATGCAAGGGCATTCTCAGGGGTAGTATCTTGCTGCAGATGCATATTTGTAATGTTATACTGCTAGAGCACAGATTGCAGTGCACTGCATATCATTCATTGTCATAGACATCTGCCTTTGCGTAGTGCTAGTGGCATCATAGCACTCAGAAAACAATAGGAGCATTTCTGTTAGCAGATTGGAAAGATGCTGGTTTCCCTATGTGTCTTGCTCGAGGGCCCTGGTTCTGCTGGTGCAGGTTACTGTGGTCTTCTTTCGTCTACAGTATATGGAGCAAATCAGGTATTAGTAGAGACAGTGGAGGCCTAACAAACACAACCTTCTCCATTAAGGCAGATACTGTGGGTGACTCCTCCGCCTGTGTCTGTGAGTCATGGAAAAGCATATGCTGTGCTTCCTCTGTCTGTCTTTCATCGGGAGGAGAAAAGTTTCCCTTTAAAAGGGCATCTTCTTCTGTCTCTGGCGATGCATCAGAAGGAGATATTGTATATGATATATTTTCAATACACATTTCTGAGATGCATATCACACACTGGAAATATAGTAATGATCAATAGTAAATATGATATAAGAAATTTATATTATAAAGTTTATATACAAAAAAAACCATCCACCAAAATGTATGTACAAATCCCTGTTTATTTCTTTAGGGCTGGCTCCTGAGTCCACCAACCCTGTGTATAACAGTGATTTATGAGTCAGTAGTGAAACCTGGTTGCGGTTAGACAATATAACAAAACACGTGTTTGTAAATAACTTCTGAGCTATAGTAATATAGTACTTCACCCATTGTTAGGGATGTGAGGACCCACAATACCACCTAACACATATGACTATATAATTAACCAACACTGTACATATACATAGCGCTGTGCTAGTGTCCCCTCAAAGTCACTATTCTGTCCCAGTGCCGGCACAGCGTTGGAGCGCGTGGGTTGTAACTTGCTGGCTAACAATGCGGGGCCGTTTCTTCGCAAAGGTATTGGTGAGGTAGAGTGAGTGTGTAGCATACAGTAATGCAGCAGGGAAACCCCCAGACTCCTCTTGGTAGTAGGGAATGCTCAGCTCTCTCTCTGGTCCACTTGCGCTGATCTTTCTCAGTTCTCTTGTCACGCAGCTCTCTCTCAGCTCTTTTGGGGCTCCCGCCTGCTCAGTCTCCTTATCGGCTCTAGTCTTACTCCCTCTGATCCTATTCACTCATTGGCTGTCATGTCATGTGGCCCTCTATCTGCAGTATGAATCTATGGGAGTTTTAGTCCTGCTGTTGTTGCTTTACACCCCTTACCCTATAACCAGAATCTTTCTTCAGGCTTTCAGTCATTGGCCAGAGGGCAAGTCCATTAATAATCTTATGTGTATGCAAAAGGTTGTTACATAGAGAAGAGGGTATATTTAAAAAGTGCTACAAAGCCTTCGCTTCCTTTGAAAGCATCAACGGATTTAGTATTAATTTTATAATAAATTCATTTATTTCAATTAAGAAGTTAATTAGCAATTGCACTGCCGCCAGTTAATTTGCAATGTGATTATCCAATATTACATCCTGCAGCTTCTGTATCAAATTGAACAAAAGTGTACATATACAGTATGAGCAAGACTGACAGCTGAGAGCATATGCTGAATGAAACCAGCAGAACTAATAGGACTCCATCTACTCTCATCCCCCCTTTAAAACCTCCCTCTAGACATGCTTATTGTTATTTACTATAACTATTGTTACTAACTATATAATATATAACTATAATCAGTGCTCGACAAACCTGGTCGCCAACTCGCCAGCTGCGATCGGATATTGGCTCGTGGCCAGTAACTTTTCCCCTGCTCTGCAAAAAAAAAAAAACCCTGCTGAAAAAAAAAAAAATCCCTTGCTCGAAAAAAAAAAAAAATCCCTTTAGCTGATAGCTGATTGGCTGTGACGCGGGATGGAGTTTACCAGGACTTCAAACCGCCCTTCCTTCTCTGCACGGGTAAAGTAATGATGGGGGGGGGGGGGAGGGGGTGTGCGCGTGTGTCTGCTGCTGCTGCTGCTGCTGCTCCTCCTATTTATATCCTTCTGTATAATTGTGTCAGCTCCTGTAATTTATAAGACTTCCACTGATCCGGTCATGGAGGATTTTGAACAGATGCTCGAGGTGGGGGGAATTTAATGCACTTTAAAATATTTATATATACACTGATACATCCTGCCCCCGGTCCCTGGCGCTCCCGCTGTCCGCGCGGGTCGGGAGATACACCCCCCCCTCCGGCACTCTCCCGCTGTGCGCGCGTTTATCACTTGTGTTTATCACTTTAATTATTTTCTCTTTCATGCTGTATTAAGGCAGCTTCTCTCGAAATCTCTGCATTTCAAGATATCGATAATCTGTTCTTTTTTTGCGCAGATCTTCTCTGAGTTGTTGAGCCAAATCAGTGTCTGCCTCATTTCTTCCGCGCGCACTCTCCCGCTGTGCACGCGGGTCGGGAGATATCCCCCCACCTCCGGCACTCTCCCGCTGTGCGCGCGGGTCGGGAGATACCCCCCCACCTCCGGCACTCTCCCGCTGTGCGCGCGGGTCGGGAGATACCCCCCCCACCTCCGGCACTCTCCCGCTGTGCGCGCGGGTCGGGAGATACACCCCCCCCCCCTCCGGCGCTCTCCCGCTGTCCTCGCGGGGCGGGAAATAGTAGCCGAGTGTTTCTCCCCCCCCCCCCTCTCTCCCCTCCAGCGCTCCTGAGATACTGTGAGGTACTGAGAGAGTTTGTATATATGGGGGAGAGAGATTGAGAGAGAGTGTGTGTATATGTATTGGGGAGAGTGACTGAGACTGAAACTGAGAGAGTGTGTGTGTGTGTGTGTGTGTGTGTGTGTGTGTGTGTGTGTGTGTGTGTGTGTGTGTGTGTGTGTGTGTGTGTGTGTGTGTGTGTGTGTGTGTGTGTGTGTGTGTGTGTGTGTGTGTGTGTGTGTGTGTGATTGAGATTGAGAGTGTGTGTGTATGTATGGGGGAGAGAGAGAACGTGTGTGTGCAGGACACCAGAGGTAACCCACCCAGTCAGTTATCCCACCCCCCACCCAGTCAGTCATCCCACCCCCCACCCAGTCAGTCATCCCACCCAGTCACCCATCCCACCCCCCACCCAGTCAGTCATCCCACCCAGTCACCCACCCCCCACCCAGTCAGTAATCCCACCCCCCACCCAGTCAGTAATCCCATCTCCCACCCAGTCAGTAATCCCACCCCCCACCCAGTCAGTAATCCCACCCCCCACCCAGTCACCCAGTCAGTAATCCCACCCCCACCCAGTCACCCAGTCAGTAATCCCACCCCCACCCAGTCACCCAGTCAGTAATAAAGTCACCCAGTAAGTAATCCCACCACCACCCAGTCACCCAGTCAGTAATCCCACCCCCACCCAGTCACCCAGTCAGTAATCCCACCCAGTCACCAGTCTGTAATCCCACCCAGTCACCCACTCAGTAATCCCATCCCCACCCAGTCAGTAATCCCACCCAGTCACCCAGTTAGTAATCCCACTCCCCACCCAGTCACCCAGTCAGTAATCCCACCCAGTCACCAGTCAGTAATCCCACCCAGTTACCCAGTCACCCAGTCAGTAATCCCACCCAGTCACCCAGTCAGTAATCCCACCCTCCACCCAGTCACCCAGTCAGTAATCCCACCCCCCACCCAGTCACCCAGTCAGTAATCCCACCCCCCACCCAGTCACCCAGTCACCCAGTCAGTAATCCCACCCCCACCCAGTCATCCAGTCAGTAATCCCACCCCCCACCCAGTCACCCAGTCAGTAATCCCACCCTCCACCCAGTCAACCAGTCAGTTATCCCACCCTCCACCCAGTCACCCAGTCAGTAATCCCACCCCCCACCCAGTCACCCAATCAGTAATCCCCCCCACCCAGTCACCCAGTCAGTAATCCCACCCCACCAAATCAGTAATCCCACCCCCCCACCCAGTCAGTAATCCCACCCCCCACCCAGTCACCCAGTCAGTAATCCCACCCCCACCCAGTCACCCAGTCAGTAATAAAGTCACCCAGTAAGTAATCCCACCACGACCCAGTCAGTAATCCCACCCCCACCCAGTCACCCAGTCAGTAATCCCACCCAGTCACCAGTCGGTAATCCCACCCAGTCACCCACTCAGTAATCCCATCCCTACCCAGTCAGTAATCCCACCCAGTCACCCAGTTAGTAATCCCACTCCCCACCCAGTCAGTAATCCCACCCAGTTACCCAGTCACCCAGTCAGTAATCCCACCCAGTCACCCAGTCAGTAATCCCACCCCCCACCCAGTCACCCAGTCAGTAATCCCACCCCCACCCAGTCAGTAATCCCACCCCCACCCAGTAATCCCACCCACCCAGTCACCCAGTCAGTAATCCCACCCAGTCACCCAGTCAGTAATCCCAACCAATCACCCAGTCAGTAATCCCCACCAAGTCAGATACCCCCCCCCCCCACCCAATCCCCCAGCCAGTCATCCCCCCATCAGTCGGTCACCCCCCACCCCCTCACCCACTCTCTCCCAGTCTCTGTCTCTTTCTCTGTCTCTGGGTCTCTTTCTCTGTCTCTGGGTCTCTTTCTCTATCTCTGGGTCTCTGTCTCTCGGTCTCTGTCTCTCGGTCTCTGTCTCTGGGTCTCTGTCTCTGGGTCTCTGTCTCTGGGTCTCTGTCTCTGGGTCTCTGTGTCTCTGTCTCTGGGTCTCTGTCTCTGGGTCTCTGTCTCTGGGTCTCTGGGTCTGTCTCTGGGTCTGTCTCTGTCTCTTTCTCTGGGTCTCTGTCTCTGGGTCTCTGTCTCTGGGTCTCTGTCTCTGGGTCTCTGTCTCTGGGTCTCTGTCTCTGGGTCTCTGTCTCTGGGTCTCTGTCTCTGGGTCTCTCTCTCTGTCTCTCTCTCTGTCTGTCTCTCTCTGTCTCGCTCTCTGTCTCGCTCTCTCGCTCTTTGTCTCGCTCTCTCTCTGTCTCTCTCCCACACTCTGGATATCTTATTTACCCTATATATATATATCTTAACTGCCCTATACTACACCGAAATAACCGATACTGCTTTCTTCCAGATCTGACTCAAGCTTCACACGGAAGACATCGGAAACCCCCCAAACCCAGAAGACAGGTAGGGAACACCTCCCCTCCAACATATAACATTGCGGGAATGAGGGCACCTGGACATTGAGGGACTGCGGATCAGGTAAGATCCCAGTCGGGATTGCTGCTTTAGATATTGTGAAGAGGGGGCATCCAGACACTGGTTAATGGGTGCAGGAAAATAGTCACACACACGTAACAAGGACTAATTGTAGTAAAGTATAAATGTAATACAATAAATAAACTTATGTCAAAAAAGAATGTGTTTTACTAAGAATTTACTTAAAAAAAATTTAAGCGGGGCTGGGGGCGGAGCTAGGGGAGGGGCTGGGGGCGGGGCCTGAGAGGGGCTGGGGGCGGGGCTAGGTGGCGAGTAGATTTTTTGGTTTGGCGAGTAGATTTTTGGGTGATTTGTCAAGCACTGACTATAATTATACTCCCCTCCTTCGTCTCCTGTGCCACCTCTTTCATATATTGTTCCCATTCTTGCTTCCCCCGCTCCCCCTGCCCCCAATGCTCAAAACACATTGTTCCCTCCCCCAGTACATTGCTTAGGTTGTCCACTTCCCACATGCTTCAACATTTACCCATTATTGCTGTAATATCTATTGGATTGCTCCTTTCGCCAGTGGTCCCACTCTATATAGTTCCAATCCCCGCCCTTCTTCCATTGCATTCCCAGGCTTAGTTCCCATTACTAAGAAACCATTGTCCTCGCCCCCAATTTTTCCTAATCGATTGTAGTGGGGAGATTTCCCCCTTCCCATTTGCTTCCTAATCTGATTGTCCTATTTCCAAGTGCTCATAAATTCATTGTTCCATTCCCCAGTGATTCCTAATTAATTGTTCCCTTCCCCATTGCTTCACAATCCGATTGTTCCCTTCCCAGTGCTCTCAAAATTGATTCATGTTGCAAATGCGAACAAATTACAGTTTTTATTACAAATGATTTACCGATAAACTGTTCCCTTTACCCCTACGCAGACTGCCACATTCCTAACTGACACCTCCATTGACAATCCCCACTGCAATTACACCTAACCCTTGCTGTACTACCACTGTACACCCAAACCTCACAAATTCTTATCAGTCCCTCATCAACTATCCTCTCCTCCACCCCATCCTATCCCTCATCCACCCAAACCTGTCCTTCCTTGCTACTCATCCTCCTTCCACTCCACTCCCCCCCCTCCTGCCTTTGCTTCTCCTTCCCCCCATGATACTCTGCCCCACCATCCCTCCCTCCAATGCCACCCTCCTTCTCAATACCTGTCCGCCCCACCCCATCCCTCGCAACAATCCAACTTCCACTCACATGCCAACACCAGTAACCTCATAGGCCACCTCTTTGACAACTCTTCTCACCTCCCCCCATCACCCCCCACAACCTTCATCAATCTCCTATTCTCACTCTGGAATGCCAGATCCATCTACAGTAAGATCACCTTCATCCTCAATCACTTCCTACAAAACAATCTTGCATTCTTCGCAATCATCGAAACATGGGTCCCCACCAAAAACACTGCCACACCCGCTGCCCTCACATTTACACAATCATACCCCACGTCACACCAGTACTGCAGCATGAGTTATCCTCCTTGTCTCCTGATCCTTCCCCTCCCTTTTTCCTTCTTTGAATTCCATGCCTGCACTTTCTCTTTCCCCCTACCTATCACGATCATCGTAATTTATCGTCCACCTTGCTCCCCCACACTATTTTACAATGAGTTTGACTCCTTCACTCTCACTCTCCCCCAACCCCCTCATTGTCCTTAGTGACTTTAACCTTCACCTCAACAACCCCACTTCTGCCTTGGCCTTCATCCCCCTCATCTTCTAATTTGGACTCTCACTGAATCTCCCCCACACACATAAACGGAGGCACCCTCAACCTTATCCTCATGGCAAGATGCCACGCCGAGTCCCCCCCCCACACCTGTCAATCACCTTATCCTCTCCACCGTCCTTTGCATCACCATCCCTGCTCTTCCTCACCATCACCCAATCCAATCCTTCGCAGAAACCTCAAATCCATTGAACTATCCTCCTTTATCTCCTCCCCCCACTCACATCCTTTTCCTCTCTCCCAATGAACTCTGCCCTATCTACCCTCAACTCTGCATTATCCCCGTACCTTGACTCAATTGCACCACTCTACCCTGTGCATCCCATCACAAAGCCACCTAAACGCTGGCTCACCTACCAACTCAAAACACTCCGTCTCACCCATTACACAGCCAAGATATCATGGAAATCTTTCCATTTTATATCCTCACTCGCCACCTTCTAATCCCTCCTCTTCCAATACACCTCCACTCTCAAATTGCAAAAATAAATATACAAATACACCCTTATCAACTGGCTCACCCATGCCAACTGTTCTCCACCCTAAACAGTCTCCATCTCTCACCCCCAAGCCCCCCTCCCTCTCTCAGCCTCGAACCTTGCCTCCAACTTCGAACAAAAAATGTAAAACATCCGTGTTTCCAGCCCCACTGCAGCCCCCTCCCCCTCCATCATACCCACTTCTTCCCCTCCTTCTGCCCAACCTCTGACTATAATCTCCTCTCAATCATCAACCGCTCCAATCCCACCACATCCGCTCTTGACCCCATTCCACTCTCCCTCCTCTCCTACAATTCCCCTCCCCCTATCTTTCCTCCTTTTTCAACCTCTCCCCATCCAGCGGACAATACCACCCTAGCCCCGGTTACTAGTTTTAAATACTTGGGCATATGGGCATTACTCCTATTTAACATTTGGGATGCACATTGATACCCTAACATCCAACACATATGCCAAACTAGGTGTACTTTACAGGAACAATTCCTTCCTAAGTCTGCTGGTCAGAAAGTGTATCACACAGCAGATGCTAATGCCAATTATAGACTATGGGGACATAATATACGGGTTGGCACCCCAAACCCACCTTAGCAAACTTGATACCCTATAGAGAAAAGAAAATCAAAAGCTCAACCTTAATAAACTAGTTATATCAATAGTAGGTAATATGGGGTGCATGGGGTAATGGACAGATATATATACACATATGCAAATGATCCAAGGGGATCAAAAAAGAATTATCCCACGAGTTGCACTCATCCACAAAGATATGTCTAATAACAGAGATGGATAGTCTTCTAATAATGTACAGTATAGGAACTAATATCCTATGCCTGGGCTAGTCCAGTACAGTTCAGTTCACCAAATTGCCAAATTAGTAAGCTTTCAGCAAAATATCGCCAGACAGTAAGCAACATGTGTGCCCTCTTTATAGTCTCAGCATTAAACAAGTCTATTGTCTAAGCTATTGTCGAGAATTTCACAAACAAATCTAGTGATTTTAAAGAATATTACAAATTAGCATACTGTATTCAATTATTAACTTAATGCTTGGCGAATCGCTTGTGAACCCTGACAGAGCCGCAGCTTTTTTCTTGACTAAAAAAAAGGCCAATTTTGCAAGGTTTGTGACCTCAAGTGAAAGCAGCAATATGAGGTTCACTTAATCTAAAAAAAAAAAATGTAATTGCAGACTTGAAGTAGGGGTCTTCAGAGCTGAACTGTGCTAATTTCTGCACTAGAGAGACCCTGCTTCCAGAGATATATTCCTCCGTAGGGGTTGACGGTATCTCTGCAGTCAGAGAAACTGTGTGCCTAACATAAATGTCCAGTGTCACGCAGGCCAATAGGAAGCTGTGACATCATCTGGTGTTGCTTTTTATTGGCCGGTGCATCCGGGACATTTAAACTGAAAGAAGATACTGGCACCCCCAACAGAGGGAGTATCTCTGGGAGCAAAGGGTCCCAGGAGCTGAAATCAACACAGTTCAGCTCCGAAGAGCCCCTGGTTCAATCCTTTGTAACCAGGTCCCCTCTGGTCCCCCGGTTAAGCTGCGTTCTCCCCCCCTCCTCTTACCTCCGGTGCAGGGAGGTTGGTGCTGGCGAGCGGGTCGCTGGAGACCCGCAGCAAGCGCTGCCGCAGTACGTCGCCATGACAGAAAGGCTCACGGTGCAGAGCGCCCGGCTGCCAATAGGAGGATCGCGCATGCGCAGTGTGGAGATAGCCATTAGCCACGGGGAACTACAAGCCCAGCAGCCCTTGGGGGCGAAGACCACATAGCGCGCAGCAGCTAATAGGGCGCCCAGAATCTCCTGCACGGAGATAGATACATTTGGCGCGCTCAGGGACCACACCAGTTGGAAGCAGGATAGAAAGGGGATAGGCAAGGTCCAGGGAGCCGTGCTCCACTGGACTAGGCCAGAACACCCCCTTAGGTCCCAGCTAGACCCCTCACCACTAGCTTGTTTGTTGTAGGGCAGGCCCCAAGGCAGGGGCGCTTCCCTTAGTACACTAGTGTTAGCTAGCCCAGCGGTGCCGGACAGACACGGTGTGCGCGGCCTAACAGACGGATCGGTTGCCTGTTATTACCCAGCGGCACCCGGGTGCTGTTATTACCCAGCCCCAGGAAGGTATCTCTACAAGTGCACCAACACATCTTGTGGCAGCGCTGCTACACACTTGGGGTGATATACTGTATGTGTTATTATTATGTTTATTAATAATTGTTAATAATATAATATATATAATATAAGCATTGTTCAGTGAGGATCCTTCCCAGGTGGAGGCGCTGTTTGTAGATTCTGATATACTCACACCCGGCTCCCTGTGACGGAGGATCAGGCCTCCTGTTTGCCGCGCAGGTATTAACAGCACACGTAGTCACCCTGACACCGGGGAAAGGGGGCTACACCTGCAATACATTTCTTTTTTTAAAGTGAACCCCGTATTGCTGTTATAAAAGTTTGCAGATATTTACATACCGTACAATGCCTGTTTTGGAGAAGTGTGCCACAATGTGGAACCCCAAGGAGTTAGGTGTCCTTCTAAGCTCAGGACAAACTTTTAAACTTTACTCCAGCTATGCAAAAATTAGCCTATTTTCATTCATTCTTTTTACTACTCAACGCAAAGCTTATTTTTGTTGACATGTCTGGTGATATATTCACTCTCTTTGCTCCAACACAAGTTTGATACATTTCTCTAGAGCACGTTAAATAACTGATTGGGGAGGTGAACTGGCTTATTGAAACCATGGCTAGTGACCGAGTATTCCTACGCTTTATCATGCTTTCTTGTAAGGGGTCATGTAGAGACCACATCTCTCAAATGTTCCTGAGAAAGAAATTCAAGGCTCAAGAGGAAATGGAGTCGGTCATTTTTTGTTCCATACATGAATGTTACCAATGCCACCAGACTTGTGTAATTCCTCAGAAACTGACCTGTTCTTTGTCACCAATGTTGTTTCACTTGCAAGAAAAAGATAGGAGTGTCTACCAAGCGGTTACGACATCAGTCAAATCAAAGGACTTTTGAAAAAGTTCAGTTGAACTGAAATGTGCTGTTAAACTGAAGCAAACAGAGCCACAAAGGGATGTGTGATGTGATCAGAGAAAAAGAATGCTCGCATGATAAACCATTTCCGTACTATAACAAAATATTGCTGCTGCAGATTGGCTCTGAGCAAATAACATGCCTTGGGAAACCAAGTTTCATTTTTGTAAATGCTTCTGTTGATGTTTTGTATTCCCTCAGTTGCTGTAACTGTAGTGAACCCCTAATCAGGCAGTTGTTTTGTATTTCAAATTGAAATATACCATTTAAAGTTAAAATACAGTTATTTTATTACAAAAATGTAAAAAAAAATAGCACAAATAAAAGGAGAGAGGGAGAGGGAGCGGGAGCGTGAGAGAACAGTTGGCACGGGTAGGCTGTAGGTGCATGTCCCATATAGATAATATGTCAATACGATACCGTTCCGAAGTTTGGTAATCAAGAGACAGCACTCTGTAGGTAGTTCATCAATACAAGTGTATAAGTGACACGGGTGATGCATCAAAAAAAAAAAGTTTCGGTCCTCCAAAACGGGACCTTCCTCAGGGGTGGCAAGGGGAGAGTGACAAAAACACCACACATATATACATCCAATAGTGCCTGCCAGTTAACCAATCAGCACAAACCAATTAAAAAAACGCGAAAGTGACGTAATCTGCTTGATGCCTTACATAACATACCACCATATTGTTGACAAGATAGGAGAAAGGAAGAGGCACACAAATTGTAGTCGAATCAAATGATTTCAAATGTATTTATGCATCAGAGCTAACAATAGTAACGTTTCAGGACAAGCAGTCCCTTCCTCAGACCAAACACCTCTTGCTATTACTTTGGATCCAGCTTTGGGACGCCAGGATCAACGGAAGGTGAGCACCAAATGTAAACTCCTAAAAAAGAAAAATTTCTTTAAAACAGTGGTGTGCCACCTATAATCTCCTTTGTATTACCATATTGTTGACTTCACGCATGGTCCCGGATCAGCGGTTGCTATGTGGAAAGCGTCTATATCAACGTCTAGTGCGGTCAGGGACAACCTGTTGCGCGCATCTGTCGCGCATGCGCACCATGTTAGTGTCTCCCGGTCGTTATGGTAACCTGCTCTGAAGCCTGCCCCAGTTGTCTGAACCATGCAGAGGCATACTAACTCTGGCAAGCGGCAGACTAAGGCTTGAATCTGAAGCTGTCAGATGTCAGAGCCTCTAACATCCTCCTAGCGCGGTCTGGCTAATAAACCTCAGTGTGTGAGTGTGTGGGGGAAGTGTGCAGGGGAGTGATGTGGTCTGTACTATGGGGAAGATACACTGGATGCGCAAACTGACGGGGAACAATACTGCACAAGGGGTACATAGCCCTATCACCTAACACGAATACTACACTGTTACAGGGATAATGGCAGCTACAAAATTAGCCCTATAGTGCTAGGTAGACAATATAGTCAATGTCAGACATGTCCCAATAGCGTATCCCGTGACCAGGGGTTAGATGCAAAAGATATGCAAGCATATAAAATGGTGAAACAGGGCTCAAGATAGAATATATAACCACGAGTCGAAGGTGAGGCACAGATACAAAGCAACATTTGCAAACGAAATCCACAGTAAGGAACAAACATAGGCAATCATAGTGAGACAATGTTATACCCAATGGCAGTTGCTACAATCTATAGCCGGTTGAGCTTGCGTGCCCAGTATAGAAAGTGAGGCAGAACTATATCCGTATCACATTAGTCCATGCACATAAAGGGCCACATGTTAAGAGGTCCAACAAAGCATATATCACATCTCTAAAGGAAACAACTCAACTGAAATTCTTCATTAAGTCGCTTAGGAGTCATTGTACTCAGATCATAAATTGCTTTGACTTCCAGTTGTAACAATAATTTATTTCGATCGCCACCACATGGGGGTGCGCGGGCCTAAATAATGGGCATACAACGTAATGTTGCCCAGGCTGTGCTTGCACTTCCTGAAATGCCTAGCTAACGGCTGGTGTTTCAAATCATCGTCGTCGTCTTTAGTACTGAGGAGTGCTTTTCTAATTGCGCATCGATGGATACTGATGCGCTCCTTAAGCATTCGCATCGTTTTACCTATATAGTAAAGTCCACACGGGCATTTGATGAAGTATACCACGAACTTCGATTCGCAGTTCAAGTATTGCTTGATCTTGATGGGTTACCATTCTGGGGATGGGCGAACGTGTTGCCGGGCTGCATAAATTGGCAGTTGGTACAACCATGACATCTATGGGCCCCTGGTTTCCTAGCTAGCCATGTCGTGGTGGGCATATATTTGTTGACATGTCAGAGTGTGTAAGTTGGTCTCCCAGGTTCTTGCCCCTCCTGTAACAGAACAGTGGCGGCGCCACACAGTCTTTCCCTATTTTTCAGTCATTGGCCAGGAGGTGCATGATGAAAGGGCTGTGTTGAGCCTGAAATGTTGAACTTTTTGGATATGTATTAAATACATTTTTTGCATGTACTACTGTAGTGCTGTGTCTCCTTCTCTGGTCCTTGGATTTTTGGTGAAGTATTTTTTATACATACAGTAACTTGTGATGTGTGCAATTGCCAATTGTGAGCTAAATAGCTAAATATAGTTTTGTGTGGTTTGCTTTCGCTTATGACTATATAGCTTGTAGAACCACCACCAATAACTTGAAGTAATCGTTTTCTGTATGATTGTATGACTGTATGACTGTATGACTGTATGACTGTATGACTGTATGACTTTATCAGTCTCTCACATCGTTGTGGAGGATTTTGTACAAGCTATTGAATTACAAGGTATACTTAGTTTTTCACACATTTTTGTTAAATAAATCATGACACGGTGTAATATGTCATGTGTTGTTGTTCACCTGAGGTTGTATTTACCTAATTTTAAGACCTGCTAAGGAACAGATGATTGTTATTATGTCCTGATATGTAAAACCATAGAATTCAAAGAGGGTGTACATGTAACTAAACAAAGTTCAGAGATTAGCCACCAAATTAGTAATGGGGATGGGAGGTCGAATTTATTAGGAGAGGCTAGCTTAATTCGTTTTGTTTACTTTCGAAAAGAGGCGTCTAAGAGGGAATATGATAACTATATACAAATATATTCAGGGTCTGTACAAGGAACTTTCACTGCAAATATTCATGCCAAGGACGACACAGGAGGAAGATTGGAGGAAAGGAGATTTCACCAGAAGCACAGGAAAGGGTTCTTTAAACTAAGGGCAGTTAACAAGTAGAATTAATTGCCCATGAAGGCAGATGTAATAAATATCTTTAAGAAAAGATTGGGCATCTTTTTAGAAAGGAAACATATCCTGGGATATATAAAGTAGGACAACATAGGAAGCATGGTGATCCAGGGAGAAATCTAATGGTCATTGCTGGGTTAGGGAGGAATTTATGTTTCCTCTTATGAAACATCATTGAATAATGTTTCACTGGGGTTTTTTGTTTTTCTTTCTCTGGATAAATATAAATACAGGATGAGTATCTATCATATTCTGTAAATCTAAAAGGTTGAATTTGGTGTCAGGAGGTCTCGAGTTAATCCGTCAGTCCCTTAACACCCCAATCCCCGTTAATCAGACTCAGACCCAAAAGTTGGGATAAAATGACCACTGCTTGTATTTGAAAACATACCCAAAAATAGCTGCCAGGTCATATTGCACCAAAACATGTTTTAATCCATTTGCATCATATAAACACCAAATCCCGCCAGCCATACCTTCCTAGCAGACAATATATACATTACTCCCAGCAAAAAGTGCTAAGGACATTACCAGACCGACCGCCGTAGCCACAGCCCAACACCTTCTCCACATTATTTCCAGCTGAACCATCCTTCCCACATGCAATCTGAACACTATCCTACCACCATAAACTCTGCAATTTTAACACTTAAAATTTGCCTAGTCCCCAACCAAACCAAGTGCTCTTTCCACCCTATCCTGAAAACCTATATTAAACATGTCCAATGCTATGTCTGAGAGATGAATACCTTTCTAACTGTAAAAGCCTGACCAATCACCCTCCAAATTCCTGTGCCTCAAAGAGATTCCCCCTAAACTTTCAACAAAATTGGCCACCCCTTTACACAACTTCCTCCTACCTCTGTCCACAGCCATGCATTGCTCCCTGCTAAACTGCCTAGCCACCACTTTGGACCAAACCAACGCAGAAGAACTAAATGTCAGATAAATCTCTGATCGCAGTGGCAATCACTGGTGTTGTTGCCCTTCCTCGCAACAAAGACAAACACGAAAGATACCCACTCTACGTAGAATGACCGATGGTCAATAATGCAACAGGTGCACTAGGAAAAGCAAAGCTGCAAGGGTGAACAAAGAAAAGTCCAGACAGTGTGGAGAAGCACTGACCGGGAGGCCCCTATAGCGTGCACTCAGTGCTTACATAATATTTGGATGTGTGGAAAAGACCCTGTCTGTATCGATGAGGCAAAAAGCTGATGGGCTACCCCATTAGAGGGCTACCTCGTTAGAGTGCCCGCTGCAAACAGGACAGGACCGCAGGGCCGAGGTGGGGATATTGACACACCGACCTGAAGCCGTGAAGCCGCACCCAGTGTGCAGATTCATTGTCGTGTAGCCGGGTCAGGGTTGGAGTGGTGCGAATCATAGGGGTCACTACCCAAGGTCGGAGATTGGAGAGGTATGGATTGTAGGGGTCACTAGCCATGATCGAGGTTTGGAGAGGTATGGATCGTAGGGGTCACTAGCCGAGTCGAGGTTTGGAGAGGTATGGATCGTAGGGGTCACTAGCCGGGTCGAGGGTAGGAGAAGTCAGCAGAGTCAGGAGCAGGATAAGGCAAGGCAATACAAGACAAGGCAAGGCAGAGTGCTTGCGACCAGCACGACATCACAAGAAGTTTATGCTCATCCAACTTCCTAATGGAAGAGGCTGAGCTTAAATAGCAGGAGCGACGAATCAGATGCAGGATTACTCCTGCAGGCAGGAAAAAAGCTAGTCCCAATAAGGCGACTGGACTTGACAGGGGCGGAGCCTGCGGCCGATCCTCACACTCACGTCCCCGACGGGACCCCTGCTGCCTCTAGCAACAGACACATTGGTGACTCAATCTTCTCACCCTTCAACACGCCTTCCCCCACTGCCTTCCCCCTAGCTAATGAAAACTCTGTTCCCCCAAATCTGGAAATCTCTGAACCAATACCAGGGGGGCTGCTTTGGGCCCAAACTACCCCCCCAGAACCACCTACCTAGGGCCTGACCCCCAACCCCTAACCTCTCTCCCTAGGATGCCCCAAACCCCTTGAACTATCCACCTTTTCCCATAAGGAATAATCAGTACTCCCCCTCCCATGCCCCTCTAACCTTCTGGCAGGCTTTGACCTCTTCGGCATCATGATCCGCGTGGCCACAATCAGCAAAGAGGGTGAGTACTTCCTCCCTCGCCTTTTTATATCCCCCCTAAGCTCCCTCCCTCCTCTAACACAAACATTATTGTAACCCTATCCATCCTTTCCTCTGGGCCTTAAACCCAGGGCCAGATTAAGGCTTTGAAGGGCCAGGGGCACTTAGACAGGGGGGCCCTTGTTGTCTTGTCCATATGGCCTCACATACAATCAAGAGCATGGTTATACAGGCTAACTCTCTCCCTCTCACACACCTGTCTCTCTTCCCCCCCCCCCCCCCCATCACTTGTATGTACTCAGCTCTCTCCACCCCATTTATATGTACCTAACTTCACACCTAAGTTCCTTAGCATACCGGGACAGTCCCCTTAGGGGGACACTGAGTCTGGGGTTTGGCCACCAAGTGTGAAGTACCCATACTTTACACCGGTATCTGGCACTTACAATATTCCGGCCATCCTAACACCTAGGATTGCTGAGGCTTTTCAACTCCGGACTTCTCATAGACATTGAGGGTGCCTTTGAAGTACAGAGTTGAGGGTGCCTCTGCAGGGTGCCTTTGAAGTACAGAGTTGAGAAATCTCTCAGTTCATTCATCCTTAACATACTTGCATGTTCATGCATAACTCAGGTCAGGTTCATTTTCGGATTTATTCCCGGGCTGACAGAAAAAACTTCCCGTCTTTACATTTAAAACCAACAGTATAGCACAGTTTATTAATAAAGTATGTTCTGCTTATACCACTACTATAAACTTTATATGTGTGTGTATGGGTTCTTTATTCCTAGCTGCACTACAAAAATTAGAGTGCTAGCTCACTCCTATCGCGAGTTAGCTTATTTAATTGAACGGGCTATGATGTGGTTTTGCTGTTTCACCTATTTCCCACGTCAGTACATGTTCCCCCTTTCAATTTAAGAAGCTAACAAGGTAACGGATACCACTTCAGCTAGACCGCAAACCACTTAATCAATTAACCTTGCGGTTGTGAGGTCTAGGGCTTAGAAAGCGATACCTATGTTTCAAAGTGGCCACCCATACACAGCCACGCTTTTTCAATCAGCGCTTGGTTTAGCGCTCGCAGCTCCCCCTTGTGTCGCAAAACCAATTGGCACAGTTTACATACAGTTCTATTACTGCATCTAGGGATTGAGCTTCAAAATGGGGACAATAAAGATGGTGTAGGGGAAAACAGGTCAGTGTGGTGCACATACAGTCCCAGTGTGGTGCACATAACCCCTTCAGTCCCAATACAATTTAGGGTTAATAGCCGGGTATAATGCCTTTTATTAATGGCCTGATTAACCCCCTATCGCCACACTGTCTCTCACCCCAAACAGTGATCAAGGCAGGAGCTGCTTATTCCAGCCACTTGTGTGTGATTCTGCGCAAACATTTCCGGAGGCAAACCTCCCACCCCCCATCTTATCCCCCTTCCTAAGGGGTGCAGGGGTCTACTCGATGGGCATACTGTATATCTTTTTTTCAAGCTCATCTACTATGTAACTGTGTATATCTTTATTTCTATAGCGCCATTCATTTATTTTCAAACACTTTTATAATAATTGGCTTAATATATGAATGGACTTAAAGCTGTAGCTTTTCAAATCTTTAAAGTATAATTTGGTAAGAGTTAGGTATAACCTCTATAGTTGTAAAACTGACTCCAACAGCTGGCCAGGGACATATTTCATAGACTTCAATAGCGTCTCACTGATAAAAATGAGCACCTTCAAAGTCCTTACATCTCACTGACGTTGGTGCTTGGAGGTTGACATATCTGTTATTCTGTACCAATATTGCTAACAGAGTAGCAAAATCAGGACTCAAACATTAGCACATGAGGACCTGGAGTCAGTTGGTACAGTAGGTCAGATGGAAACTCAGTCTTGACAATGCAAAAAATGTTGGAGCAATTCCAAAAGTTTGAGTTATGAAGAAATCTTAGAAAATGTACTATAGCTGCCAGGTTCACATTTTCAATAGAGCCCAAAATGTTGTTTTATGTCTCTATATTTCTCTGAAACAGAAAACTACCTTAGGAATTGTGCAATGAGTTATGTAATCAGGATGATACTTGATGTGTAATGTTAATTTATTATTTGTAAGTGGGACTATCACTGTGTCTTCAATCTCTCTGCCAGAAGGGCCAGCGACAAATTGCAAAACAATGCATTATTTCGCCCCAGCAGCCAAGAGGTTAATAAATGTGAATGTTTTAATCAACAGCAATGACAATGCTGCATGTTCTATTATATTAATGTATATACTTACAATCTTCACTTGCTTAGTTTAACAGTTAATAAACAATAGAGATCATTTTTGATGTTGTGCTAGCCCTTGTTTTGACCCACATCCAAGATAGTGAAATATATAAATGTTTGCAAGTTTTAGTACAATATGAAGAACACAGAACACCCTCCATGGCCTTCATGCATAAGTCAGGTCAGATGGACCCGGTTCATTTTCAGAGGGCTTGCCTAAGTCTCAAGGACACTGCTTCCAATCTTTCTTCCCTGAGATTAAGCTGGCAGAGTGCCATTGTCAACACTAAATCTCACTTACATGCTCGAAAGATTAAATATCTGATTAAAATTTCTGGCTGCTAATTTGTTGTACTTGGCCACATAAGTCACTTTGAGCAATGAACGGCCTTTAATTGTGCCTGTTGTTGTTTCACATGACGGAGGTCACATTTCATGTGGAAAATAAGCAAAAAACAACTCTGATTTTTTACAACATACGGTAGTTTACTAAAACAATTAAGGGTAGTAATTAGTGAGGGTGGGCACATTCACTGGTGTTCTGGTATTGTTTCTAAAAAAAAAAAAAAAGTTTATGTTTTGGTTTTAGTTTTGCCAGAACTCGATTGGTTTTGGCTTTGTATGTGTACAAAAATCTAAAAAAAAAAAAAAAATCAATAGAAATTTGGTCAAACTGTTATCGAACTTTGAAAGTTTCGCAAAAAGTCGCGAAGTTTTTCAATTTGTGAACTCAAAAGTTCGCCCAGGGCATTGAAAAAAAAATGAATCCAACAAGTTCAACTTAAACTTCTGAACAAACTTCTAAGTTTGCAATGTTCAGTTTCAATCCAGCGGAACCTGCTCATTCTTACCTCTCCCATCGTACTTTCAGTGTCTCTTCTGCTAACACCTCCTCCTCCTCTATCGATCTCTCTGTGGGGGTACCCCAGGGCTCTGTCCTGGGACCTCTCTCTTTTCTCTGCACACACTCTCTCTAGGTGACATAATCACATCTCTTGGGTTCAAATTACACCTCTATGCTGATGACACACACATTTACTTCTCAACCCCTGACCTTACACCTGCAGTACAGACCAACATTTCTGAATGTCTCTCTGCGATATCATCCTGGATGGCCCTCCGCCGACTTAAACTCAACATGTCAGAAACAGAGCTCCTCATATTTCAACCCAAACTTGGCCCCACTACCTCCTTCCACATTACTGTTGGAAGTTCTGTCATATACCCAGTAGCGCAAGCACGCTGCCTAGGGGTCACACTCAACTCCTCTCTCACATTCTCCTCTCACAATCAAAACGTATCTAAAACCTGTTGCTTTTTCCTCTGCAATATTACAAAGATATGCCTTTTCCTCTGTTGCTTGACTGCTAAAACTCTAACACAGGCCCTCATTCTCTCCCGTCTTGATTACTTCCTGCTGACCAGCCTTCCTGCCTCTCACCTGTCTCCCCTACAATCTATCCTAAATACTACCTACCAATTAGATTGTAAGATCTTCGGAGCAGGGACTCCTCTTCCTAAATGTAAATTTTTTGGTCTGAAGCACTTTTTCCCATGTTCTGTTATTTGTATTATTTGTTATTTATATGATTGTCAAGTGTATTACTACTGTGAAGCGCTATGTATATTAATTGGCACTATATAAATAAAGACATACATACATATATACATTCTTAGTGAATAGCCTAAGTGTTCTGTATCTTTCAAAATGACTTATCTTTCTCAGAACAGGTGTGATGTTCTGTAATAAGCTGCAGCAGATATGTCACTAAATCCCTTGTACTGTACTTCACTTACACCACATGAATATGAGGTTTGGAAAAATCCTTTCCGGGTTTTCAGGTTCCGGTTCGGGATTTTTCTCTTGCTCGCCCTCTGTGGCCAAATCGTCCATCTTTGTCTCTGCCAACTTCATTTAAAAGGATAGCCCTCTGAGCAGAAAGTTGCCAAGCAAAGTTCCATTTCATGCAACGCGTGGATACCTATTGTCTTCCACGTTACCAGACCCATCTCACGTACCACGACTATCCTTGTCTTCAGCCCGCCCCGACCACTGCACGACCTCGACTATCCTTGTCTTCAGCCTGCCTCGACCTCTGTATCCACACTGACTACGCAACTCTGCTGCCAGCCCTGACCTTCGGCCTATGACGCAATACTCTATCAGGACTCTGTCCCTCGGCTCAGGTCGGTTCTTTCACCTTCCTACTTCAGCCCTGCGGGTCCACTTCCTGCTTGAGACGAGGATCAGTACATTTTGCTCGGCCCAAATATGGACCCCGCTGAGGTAGGACGAGCCGTTACCTTGCAAGGACAGTACTTGGGGGATCATGAGCAACGCCTCACCCAACACAAACACCAACTGGCACGGATGTGTGATGGGGTGCAAGACTCACATAGGTACACATCAGCCAGATTTGAAGGCTGCAGATGCAGCTACGATACTGCTTCCGTTATCCCCAGCGATCAAAGAACCTCAGATCCCGACTCCTCTATGGTATGTTGGGGACCCTATGACATGCAGGGGATTTCTTAATCAATGCTCTATCCAATTTGAATTACAACCGTCCACATTCACCACGCACCGTGCCCGGGTGGCCTACATCATTTCTCTATTCACTGACGAGGCACTGGCCTGGTCCTCGCCCCTGATCAGCAACTCCCCTGCCTTCATCCGTACTTTCAAATTGGTGTTTGACGTCCAGGACGTGTATCTTCTGCTTCAGCTTCACTCCTATGGATCCGCCAGGGAACTCGCACGGTAGGCCAGTACGCCATTGAGTTTCGCAACCTCACGGCCGAAACCGGCTGGAATAATGAAGCCCTAGTAGCGGCCTTTTGCCAGGGACTATCAGAACCCCTAAAAGATGAGTTGACCTGCTGGGACCTCCCTAAGGACTTTGAGGAGTTGATTTCTCTCTGTGTACGGATCGATCTCAGAATGCAGCAACGCCTGTCCGAGAAGTGCCGTGCTGGTAAGAGTCCGACTTCTCGATTGGCCCCAAACTTCGTTTCTCTGCCTCCTCCTGATTATGAGCCTATGCAGCTAGGTAACACCAGACTGTCTGAACAGTAGAGAAGCAGGAGGCATACCCTGGGCTTGTGGCTGTATTGTGGGTCCCAGGGCCACCGGATTCATGATTATTGCGGGATCAGGAAAACGGCCATGCCCAGCAAAGTTGGGGGAGCATTCGCTGGACATCTCTACCATCCCTCCTCCCTCTATCTTCCTGGATTCTTCTGCCGGTTTCCCACTCATGGGGTTCTGCCTCACTCTCCACTCAGGCCTTCATGGATTCCGGAGCAGCCGTTTATTTGCTTGATCAATCATTCACCAAGCAGCAAGCAATTCCCCTTCGCTCATTAGAGATTCCGTTAGAGATTGTGACGATCGATGGAAGACCCGTAGTACCTGGTACCATCACCAGGAGTCTATCCCCCTGGTAGTGAACATATGAGTTCTACATAAGGAGCTACTCCCATTCATGGTAATCAACTCACACTCAGCACCTACAGTATTAGGTCTCCCTTGTTGCGATCCCACAACCCTACAATCGACTGGTTAATGGGACAAGTGATCACCTTGGGCCAGCGATGGTCACGGGACTTGCTTGTCTATACCTCACCCTAACTCTGACTCACCGCTGGCATCCGTGTCTCTTCCCGGTGGTCTTCCCCTCGCCTACCAGGATTTTGGGGATGTTTTCAACGAGAAGCAAGCCGAGATGTTACCACCGCATCGGGTATTTGACTGTCCAATCGACTTGCTCCCAGGAGCCATTTGACCTCGTGGCTGCAAGTACCCCCTTTCGAAGCTGGAGACAAAGGCTATGCAGGAGTACATAGACGAAAATTTGAAACATGGATTCATCCGCAAGTCTACAACTCCTGCGGGAGCGGGTTTTTTCTTTGTGGGAGAAAGGGACGGGTCTCTGCATTCCTGTATAGATTATCTGGGGTTGATCAAACTCAGTCAAAAATCATCTTCCTATCCCTCTCATTCTGGAGCTATTCGACCGACTCCGTGGGGCCTCTATTTTCACAAAGGTGGATCTCCGCGGGGCCTACAATTTGGTCAGAATTAAGGAGGGTGACGAATGGAAGACGGTGTTTAATACCCGAGATGAACAATATGAATACTTAGTGATGCCATTCAGTTTGTGCAACACTCCGGCTGTGTTTCAAGGCTTCATAAATGAGGTATTCCGAGATCTCCTCGATCAATTTGTGGCCATGTATCTTGACGATATCCTGATTTTTTCTTCTTCACGGTCCGAACATCGGGTCCAGGTGAGGCAGGTGCTTCAGAGGTTACGGCAACACGCCCTCTACGCCAAGCTGGACAAATGCCAATTTGAACAATATAAGATCTCCTTCCTCGGATTCGTTATCTCTGCCCAGGGTTTTGAGATGGACAGAGCCAATGTCTCAGCAGTGTTGAACAGGCCTATACTGGAGGGTCTCAAACCCACTCAGCGCTTTCTCAGATTCGCCAACTACTACAGAAGGATCATTAAAAACTTCTCCAAGGTGGTTGGACCCATTACAGCTCTTACGAAACAGGGGGCGAATCCCAAGAAGTGGACACCTGAAGCAGTACAGGCCTTCGACAGACTGAAGTCTGCTTTCTCGTCTGTCCCAGTCCTGGTTCATCCAGATCCCTCTAAGCCTTTCGTAGTGGAAGTGGACACATCCGATGTGGTGGCCGGGTCCATCCTATCCCAATGGCAGGAGATTCAATGGAGACTACACCCCTGCACCTTCTTTTCTAAGAAGTTTTCCTCCTCCGCGAGAAATTCCGATGTTGGGAACCGAGAATTACTTGCCGTAAAATGTGCTCTTCAAGAGAGGCGACATTTTCTGGAAGGTACCACGCAGCCCATCACTGTATTAACGGATCACAAGAATTTGGAGTACATTGAAGGTGCAAAGAGACTCAGGACTCGACAGGCGAGGTGGGCTCTCTTTTTTACACGCTTCAATTTCATTATATCCTTTCGATCAGGATCCCAAAATGTCAAAGCGGACGCACTGTCTCGACAATTCTCTTCGGAAGACGGTGACGAGAGGGATCATGGGCCCATCATTCCACCGTCTCAGATTATTTGGGCAGTTTCATCCGGTCTATTACAATGGATTTCGCATGCACAGGTGGAGGATCCTAGGCCTACGTCCTCGCGTAAATCCAAGTTGTTTGTACCCCCCCAGTTTCTTAGTGAGGTGTTGCAGTGTGGTCACCAATCCAAGGTGGCTTATCATTCGGGAGTTAGGAAGACCTCGGATTTCATAGAACGTCTTCTTGTGGCCAGATATTCGCAAAGACGTTAAAGACTTTGTAGCCGCTTGTGCTGTCTGCGCTCAAACAAAATGTACCACAGACTCTGCCTTGTGGGTTGCTTCATTCTCTGCCGGTTCCTACCAGACCATGGACCCATCTGTCCATGGGCTTTATCGTAGAGTTACCACCATCTAAAAGGTATGATGACCATTCTAGTAGGGGTCGATCGCTTCACAATACAGGCTCCTTTTGTACCACTCAGAAAGTTACCCACTGCCTTCGAACTTTCTGAAATTTTCACCCAGGAGATATTTCGCCTTCATGGTATTCCGACTGAGATAGTCTCAGACCGTGGCTCAAAATAGAAATAATTCAGCGCAAAGCCAATGGAGTGGGTCCCAAACAAAAAGTAGTACAAAAATATGATCTTTATTGGTCCATGGTTAAAAAATAGATGTAAACAACCTCCTACGCATTTCGTGCCTATATAGCACTTTATAGGCACGAAACGCGTAGGAGGTTGTTTACCTCCGTTTTTTAACCATGGACCAATAAAGATCATACTTTTTTACTACTTTTTGTTTGGGACCCACTCCATTGGCTGTGTGCTGAATTATTTCTATTTTGGACTTCTACTACTTCTTCTGGCTGCACGCCTACCAAGACACACTGGACTGGGGTACATCTATGTGAGTACAACTACCTTATTCTATATATTTCTATCCCAATGAGGTTCTTAACTGGGTTCACAACCCCCAGCCATGACCTTCAGGGGTAAATATGTCCATTTACAGACTCCACTTCTATCAAGATTTATGCTGTTATACCTCACTAGCCCCAGTATTCAGTGTTTGTGTCTATATTATCATGTCAATTATATGAAGGATAAGAATCCAGCGCTGGAGCGCATGAATCACTAACTTACCCTGTCAGATCGTGGCTCCCAGTTTATTGCCAAATTTTGGAGAGCATTCTGTAAATCAATGGGGATCTCACTCCACTTCTCGTCGTCATACCACCCTCAGTCCAATGGCCTCTCGGAGAGGACCAATCAATCCTTGGAGCAATTTCTACGTTGCTTCGTCTCTGAAAGTCAGGATAACTGGGTGGATCTTCTTCCTTGGGCAGAATTTGCACGGAAGTCATTGACACGACTCTACACAAGAGTCCCCGTTCTTCTGTGCCCACGGGTCCTATCCTTCTGCCATCCCATCGTCTGTCTCCCATCCTGGAGTTCCTGCAACGGTCCAGGAGCTACAGTCTCTGTGGAAGAGGATTTATGCCAACCTAACTAAAGCCTCCCTCAGTAGAAGGATCATGCGGATAAGCATCGGCGGCCAGCTCCACAATTCCAGGTTGGAGACCACGTCTGGCTATCTAACAGGAACATCCGACCTGAAAATTCCTTCCCTGAAGCTCGGGCCCAGGTTAATAGGTACCTACAAGATTGTGAAACAAGTAAATCCGTTTAAATTGGAGCTACCGGATACCTTAAGGATTTCTATGGTCTTCTATGTGTCACTACTAAAGGCAGTGGTCCACAACAACTTCTCTGCTGCTCCCACCATTCCAGGAACGATTCTGGTGGATGGTCAAGAGGAATATGTAACTCGCCAAATTCTGGATTTCCATAAATCTCGAGGTAGCCTCCAGTACCTAGTATCTTGGAAGGAATACGTCCAGAGGAGAATTCCTGGGTGAAGGCTGGTGATGTCCATGCTTCCTCCTTTATCCGAGATTTCCACCGGAGGTTCCCCGACAAGTCCTTCTAAATTGTCGGAGATCAATTCTGGAAGGGGGGTACTATGAGGTTTGGCAAAATCCTTTCAGGGTTTTCAGGTTCGGGATTTTTCTCTTGCTCACCCTCTGTGGCCAAATCATCCATCTTTGTCTCTGGCAACTTCCTTTAAAACGAAGTTGCCAGGGAGCAAAAACTTCTTCTGAGCAGGAAGTTGCCGGGCTAAGTTCCAGTTCATGGTGAGTTCATGCAACGCGCTTATAACTATTGTGTTCCACGTTACCAGACCCGGCTCATATACCACGACTATCCTTGTCTTCAGCCTGCCCCGATCACTGCACGTACCTTGACTATCCTTGTCTTCAGCCTGCCTCGACCTCTGCATCCACCCGACTACGCAACTCTGCTGCCAGTCTTGACCTTCGCCCTATGATGCACTACTCTATCAGGACTCTGTCCCTCGGCTCAGGTTGGTTCTTTCCACTTCCTACCTCAGCCCTGCGGGTATGCTTCCTGCTGGAGATGAGCATTGTTACAATGAAGTCCTGGCTGCTGTCATGTACTTCTATCATTATTGAAATATATTGCTATTGTGATTCCTCCATTGCATCTTATGTCCCATATTAAGGCAGGAAACTCTGTATTTCTTTATACTGGGTTTATTTACAGGGGGAAACAACAACAAAACAATAGGCCCACCATCCCTTTAAGGAAAAACAAATCATAAAAATAAAGCCTACCCCTATCAGGAGACTATCAGCTCCCTTTTCTGATTGTCGCTGGCCAACTAAACTGGTTCCCAGATTTAAATAACCCATCTGGTTAGCAACAATATCAACAGTCCCTAGGCCCACCAAAGTTACATTATTTAGTGCTTATCTGTTGTTGGGACTCGGTACAGGAAATCCCTCTGGATCCAATGTCCTGGACAGCAGACTCACGTCCTTGCTTTTTTCTCGTGTGCAACCCAGGTAGTCCCAGCAGGCTCTGCGACCAACGTCCAGCAAGCCTAGGGCTTCCTCCTGGCTGGGGAGAAGTAGCGCTCTCTCTCTCTCTCTCTCTCTGCCCCTTCTCTGGGGAAAGCAGAGTTCTCTGCTAATTAGCTGATTAGCTGCACCTGCAGCAATCCTCTACAGGGGAGGATTCCTGCTTGCATGCTGGAAAGCACACTAGCTGCACCACTCCAACCCATACAGAGACATTGACTGTATCACACTATTTTAAGAGCAGGATAATAGGGGACTCTAGAAACTGGGTTATCATTAGAAAATCACTTTTTGCTGTTTTGGACACAGCTTCATCATTGAATGGGTAACACTCAAGGATAGCATAAATAGAATGTGAACCTTTTAAGGGGGCAGTATGAAGTGTTATAATAACATTCAATAAAATTCAATATGTGGTGAAGAGTTGAAGGCATCTTCAACTTGCTCTGAAAATGTTGATATGATTGGGGCTGACGCCTTCCTACGCAAGGGGAAGACGAACGCATATTGAATAGGGGCCATTGTTTGTGCAAATGGCCATCTCTACCAAGCAAGTTATTTAACCCTTTTGGGCTTGGGTTTCCTGACATGCATTGCATTAGTGTTTTTTTAGCATTACTAAAAAATAAAATACTCAAAAGTAAATATAGAGTTTAATATTTTTTCATGTATTTTTCTCACACTATATTCCTTTGAAGCACATCTTTTAGCAGTCAGAGATTTTACTTTGAACTTCATATAATTCATCTTTGAAGTACAATGAAGGGTGAACAAAAATGTAAGCACTTAGTGTTCCTTACAGTGTAAATATAACCTTATTGTGGTTGCTAAGTACATTTCTTTTTTTAGAAGGATATTTCTACAGGTCCGTTCTCATTGTTAATCATGGAGACTTTCTGAGTTTTACCTACAGCATACAGGCCCGTATTTACCAAGCATTCTTCTGCCATAAGACACCTTCTGACACTGGAAGACTATTTAGTAAATATGACCCTCAATTCTCTAAATCCAATGCAAGTCAATGAAAAATGAATAGAAACTCCAGATTTAACCCCCCAAACTGTTTAATAGGATATTGTACATGTTGGTCATAATTCATATATTTACTTGTAATAAAGTGTTAGCACTGGGTCATGTTTCACCTTGTCTGTTAATTTTAACTGTTCTTTCGCAACGTAATATATTATCATTAACTCGTATAGCCTTTGAAACCCTTCCTTTGAGTGCTTTGGTAGTCTCAAGCAGGAGTGTGGCTGGGCCTCCAATAATAGGGACACACAATTGTAAAGCTCAGTTTCTCTCTGTGGCACTTTGGCCGCAAATACCATGGAGAAGTCCACAAACTAAGTTGAGAGAAATCTGTTCGAGGATCGGAGTGTCCCAGTACAGTATCTTGAACTTGTTGCAACAAGTGGGCAATGCTGAGTGAGGCTTCTTACAATTGGCTTGAATGCAACACACATTCCCAGGTCACTATAAGACCATTAACTATGGCAACAGCAAATAGTTCCCTCAGAAAAGCATGGGAGCGAAGTCAGACTGTAAGACTCGGGCTGCACCAGAATGTTTTTTCTATAAAAAGTCACTATAACTCGCATGTACACTTTTTTCTTGAGTATTTCTTATTAAAAATACATAAACGTCGCTGGTATCTCTCGCCCCCCCCCCCCCCCATCTCTCTCCCCCACCCCACCTCTCTCTCCCTCTCTGCATCATCTCTTCTCTCTCTCCCCATCCCTTCTCTCTCTCTCCCCCATCCTTTCTCTCTCCAATCCCTTCTCTCTCTCTCCCATCCCTTCCTTATCTCTCTTCCCATCCCTCCTCTTTCCCCCATCCCTTTTCTCTCTCCCGCTTCAATATCTCTCCCCCACCTCCCTTCTCTCTCTCAATCCCTCCTCTCTCCCCAATCCCCTCTATCTCTCCCCCCTCCTTTCTCTCTCCCCATCTCTTCTCTTTCCCCATCCCTCTCCCTCTACCCTCCCATCTCCCCTCCATCTCTTCTATCTCCCCATCCCTTCTTTCACCCCATCTCTTCTGCCTCTCTCCCACATCCCGTCGCCATAATCCCATCTCTCTCTCCCCAATCCCTTCTCTCTCTCTCTCTCCCCAGTCCCTTCTCTCTCTGTCCCCAATCCCCTCTATCTCTCTCATCTTTTCTCTCTCTCTCCCCCCTCCCTTCTCTTTCTCTCTCTCAGTCCCTTCTCTCTCTCCCTCTCCCTTGTCTCCCCTCTCTCACCATTTCCCCCCTCCCTTCTCTCGCTCACGCCCCTTCCCTTCTCTCTCTCCCCCATACCTTCTCTCTCCCCCATCCCTGCTCTAGCTCTCCCCCAATCCTTTCTCTCTCCCCCATCCCTGCTCTCGCTCTCCCCCAATCCTTTCTATCTCCCCATCCCTTCTTTCACCCCATCTCTTCTGCCTCTCTCCCACATCCCATCTCTCTCCACAATCCCATCTTTCTCTCCCCAATCCCTTCTCTCTCTCTCTCCCCAGTCCCTTCTCTCTCTGTCCCCCAATCCCTTCTATCTCTCTCATCTTTTCTCTCTCTCTCCCCCCTCCCTTCTCTTTCTCTCTCAATCCCTTCTCTCTCTCCCCCTCCCTTGTCTCCCCTCTCTCACTATTTCCCCCCTCCCTTCTCTCGCTCACACCCCTTCCCTTCTCTCTCTCCCCCATACCTTCTCTCTCCCCATCCCTGCTCTCGCTCTCCCCCAATCCTTTCTCTCTCCCCCATCCCTGCTCTTTGTCAGGAATCGGCATTCTCCTCGCTTCCCACACAAAGCACTCCCTTTCCGCAAGGAGTCCCTGGACACACAAAATAATCCTGTCTTACCGGTCTCCACGGCTCCTCGCCCCTGCCGCCGTCGCGGGATCACTCCCCTCGGCGATTCCTCTGCTCAGCGCCGGGCGCGCCCACGCCCTCCTACACGCACACCTACACGCACGCCAGCCCCAGACAATATGTGCATGCATTCTCAGTTTACAGAGCACACGCCTAACAGAGCACTTTTAACCTCTGCTTCTGCAGTGAGGCGTCGCCCCCAAGCATCACACAGTTCAAGGCAAATCAATGATTACACTCAGCTGGGCTGTAACACCTCTCTCCTATCAGGGAGGACTCATTGCAGTCCTCCAGGCCTGCCCCCTTTTCCCATTGGCCTGCCCAGCTTTATTATGCCTGTGCTTCCCATCACTCGTCGCTCGACATAGTTCTGTATGGAAGCATTTGACTATTCTCTCAGTGACTCCTCAGGTATTGACGCGGATTGGACGACTACCCCCTTTGGCTCTCGACTTTGGCTCTACTTGGACTTCGTGACTTCTGGCATCCCTGACCTTGGCAACGGCAATAACTACTCCTTCTCTACTACCGGTACCGGCAAGTATTGTCTTCACTACTATACCTGGCCTGGCAACAATAACACCACACTCCGGACACGCTCCCTTTTCTGCGGGTGCGTGTATCCCTACGTCCCACCTCAGCACAGGGGACGGGTCTGGTCTGCGGGCAGCACCGGCGTAACATTATGTCGAGCCCACAAGACGCAGACCAGACCGAACTACAGCAGTTTCTCTCTAATCTGCTTCAGCATAACCAGGCCATGGCGGATCAAATTGTGGCACTTACACGCCAGGTCGCAGTACTCTCAGACAGGGTACCAACCGCGACTCCGTCAGATGTAAGCCCCCACTCCGCAAGCGCAGTTAGCAGCTCAGATGTAAGGATTCCTCCTCCCAAGCCTTATGCAAGTGAACCGCAAGAATGTAGGGGTTTCCTAAACCAGTGTGAGGTGCAGTTTGAAATGGCCCCCATCTCTACAATACTGATCGCAAGAAAGTAGCCTACATTTATATCCTCCTCACTAGCAGCGCCCTGGCTTGGGCTTCCCCGGTTTGGGAGCGACGTTCTGACCTTACCCAAGATTACCCAGCATTTAAAGCCGAGTTTCAACGGGTATTCGATTCCCCCGCTCGTCGGGAGATGGCATCTGTTTCTCTCCTCCAGATCACGCAGGGACGGCGAACTGTGACACAGTATGCTGTGGAATTCCGGACTCTAGCAGCCGAGACTAACTGGGGACAAGAGGCTCTCGTCTCCGTATTCTGGCAAGGCCTGGCAGATCCCATCAAGGACGAACTCTCTCACCAACCCAGGCCGGATCAACTGGAGGTCCTGATTGATTTGGCCGACCGAGTGGATCAACGCATCCAGGTACGCCGCTCAGAGCGTCAGCGCGCTCGCTTTCATAACTTTCAAGTTCCGTTCTCCAGTACTCTCAGCAGCACTCCTGCTCCCTCAAGTGCTACCACACCTGTTCGTCCTGCACTGGAGTTGCCAGAGCCAATTCAATTTGGGGTACAACGCATCCGCACACCGATACGGCAGTTCCGCCACGCCGGGGGATTGTGTTTCTACTGCGGATCCATGGAACATCGGGTTCGGGAGTGTCCATTGTGTCTGGGAAATGGGAACACCCAGTGTACAGAGGGGCTCTCTCTGGGTGTAATGTCTCCATGTCCCCTTCTTAAAGGTGAACTCCCTAAGAAACTTACATTTCCAGTCTTCCTTTCAGGCGATAAGTTCAAGACTTCTACCGCCGCTTTCATGGACTCAGGAGCTGGAGGAAACTTCGTGGATCTAGAATTCGCCAGGGTTAACCGCATACCACTAGTAAGGAAGAAGGTTCCCATCGCACTCGTCGGTATCGATGGACGTCCTCTTACCCTGGCCACATCTCCTTAGAGACGGCTCCCTTGCTTCTGTCTTCACATCTACACAAGGAGACTTTAGTTCTCGATGCCATTCATGCTCCTGGGATACCCATCACCCTTGGTCTTCCTTGGCTACAGCTTAACAATCCTCTCATTGACTGGACTTCCTCCGCTCCCATTTCTGGCGAGACTCGTCAACTGCTGGCCAATACCTCTGTTCCCGAAGTTATTCTACCTTCCGTTTACCATCAATTCCGGGACATTTTCAATAAGGTACAGTCAGACCTCTTGCCGCCACACAGGACTTACGATTGTCCAATCGATCTAGTTCCTGGTTACTCCCTACCCAAGTCCAAGACCTACCCCTTGACGTTACCAGAATCTCACGCTATGGATGAATATATCCAGGAGAATCTCAAGAAAGGCTTTATTCGTCACTCCTATTCCCCAGCAGGGGCTGGGTTTTTCCTCGTCAAGAAAAAGGATGGGTCGTTGAGGCCTTGCATCGACTACAGGGGTTTAAACCACATCACTATTAAAAATCGTTACCCCTTCCCCTTATTACCGAACTGTTCGATAAATTACAGGGGGCCAAGATTTTTTCCAAATTGGATCTACGTGGTGCCTATAACCTGGTGCGCATCAGGAAGGGGGATGAATGGAAGACGGCCTTCAACACGCGTAGTGGACACTACGAATATCTGGTAATGCCTTTCGGCTTATGTAATGCTCCCGCTGTCTTCCAGGATTTCATCAACGACGTCTTTCGTAAGGTACTCAATATTTTTGTTATTGTATACTTGGATGATATCCTGATTTTTTCCAAAGATCTCCAGGACCATATACGCCACACCTCCTACGTCCTTTCCCGTCTCCATGAACACCATTTGTACGCCAAACTGGAGAAGTGCACCTTTCATACGACCTCTACTCCGTTCCTGGGATATATCATTTCCGATGAGGGGTTTATGATGGACTCCGATAAACTTCAAGCGGTCACTGAATGGCCAAGACCCAATTCTCTCAAGGCCATACAACGTTTTTTAGGCTTCGCTAATTATTATCGTAAGTTTAAACGGAGTTTTTCCACCATTGTGGCACCCCTTACTGCGCTCACCAAAAAAGGAGCTGATCCTTCTGCTTGGTCATCTGAGGCCATCTCCGCCTTCGAGACACTCAAGAAAGCCTTTATATCCGCACCTATTCTCCGTCATCCCGACATTGAACTTCCCTTCGTCCTGGAGGTCGACGCTTCTGATTGCGGCGCTCGTGCCGTTCTGTCTCAGAGACCCACGTCCCAAGATAAGTTACATTCCTGTGCATATTTTTCCAAGAAATTCTCATCTGCCGAGAAGAACTATTACGTGGGTAACAGGGAACTTCTGGCCGTGAAGATGGCTCTTCAAGAGTGGAGACACCTGCTGGAGGGGTCGAAAGAGCCGTTTACTATTCTCACGGACCACAAGAACCTTCTTTACATAGAGAACGCTCGACGCCTTGGTCCACGACAAGCTCGTTGGGCTCTTTTTTTTTCTCGATTCTATTTTCACCTATCCTATATCCCCGGGACCAATAACATAAAGGCAGACGCACTCTCCCGAATACATTCTTCTGAAGAGAGGCCAGAGGAATCGTTGGAGACTATCCTTCCACATGAGAGGATTCTCGCCACGTCTACTTTAAAGAATCTTGACAAGATTTTGCACTCCCAGAGACGCATTCCCAAGGACTTGGTCGTTCCCGACAACAAACTCTTTGTACCATCCAAATTTGTTCCAGAGGTCCTGTCTTGGGGTCACTCCTCTAAATCTGCAGGTCATCCAGGTTTTAAGAAGACTACTGATCTCATTCGTCGGAATTTCTGGTGGCCAAGGATGTCTCAAGATATTCTGGAGTTTACCCGCGCATGTCCCACGTGCGCTCAAAGCAAGACTCTCCGTCAAAAGCCTCAGGGTTTTCTGTTACCCCTTCCAGTTCCTGACCGCCCCTGGTCCCACATTTCTATGGACTTCATCGTGGAGTTGCCCAGGTCCAGAGGAATGAACACTATCTTGGTGGTCGTGGACAGGTTCTCGAAGATGTCCCATTTCATTCCACTTAAAGGATTACCCACCTCCCCCGCCCTTGCTGATATCTTTACGGAGCAGATTTTCCGGATTCATGGGTTCCCTTCGTCCATTGTTTCTGACAGAGGTTCTCAGTTCGTATCCAAATTTTGGAGAGCTTTCACGAAGAGATTGGGCATCTCTTCTTCCTTCTCTTCCGCCTATCATCCTCAGTCCAATGGACAAACGGAGAGAATCAATCAATCCCTGGAGAAGTACCTGAGATGTTTTATATCCGATTTCCAGGATGATTGGGCTCAACTCCTCTCTTGGGCAGAATATGCCGTCAATTCTGCAAAAAACGAGTCTACCCGGGAGTCTCCCTTCTTTATAAATTATGGGTTCCACCCTCCCTGTCTTCCCATCCCTAACATTCCTTCTGGAGTACCAGCCGTAGATGAACGCATTTCTTCCCTCCAAACCGCATGGTCCAGGATTCAGTCTACCCTTCTCAACTCCTCCCGCAGATCGAAACTACAGGCCGATCGTCGTCGTCGTTCGGCGCCCAGTTACAAACCAGGGGATTTGGTATGGCTCTCCTCTAGGAATATCCACCTCAAGGTACCATCTCCTAAACTGGCACCTAAGTTCCTCGGTCCCTTCCCTATTTGTGAACAAATCAATCCTGTGGCATTCCGGCTCCAACTACCACCCAGTATGAAGATTCCCAATGTCTTCCATGTATCCCTCTTAAAACCATTTATCTCCAGTCACTTCTTTCCGGATCAGACTCGTAGACCGGATCCCATTACTGTACAAAATAACGAGGAATACGAAGTTCACTCTCTTTTGGATTCTCGCCTATCCAGGGGTCAGCTTCAGTTCTTGGTGCAGTGGAAGGGCTTTGGCCCTGAAGAGAGATCCTGGGTACCTTCAAAGGACATTCATGCCCCGGCCCTTCTTAAGTCCTTCAGGAAAAAGTTTCCAGAGAAACCGTTCTTGGACCGTCCTGAGGCCGTTCCTGAAGAGGGGGGTACTGTCAGGAATCGGCGTTCTCCTCACTTCCCACACAAAGCACTCCCTCTCCGCAAGGAGTCCCTGGACACACAAAATAATCCTGCCTTACCGGTCTCCACGGCTCCTCGCCCCTACCGCCGTCGCGGGATCACTCCCCTCGGCGATTCCTCTGCTCAGCGCCGGGCGCGCCCACGCCCTCCTACACGCACGCCAGCCCCAGACGTTATGTGCATGCATTCTCAGTTTACAGAGCACACGCCTAACAGAGCACTTTTAACCACTGCTTCTGCAGCGAGGCGTCGCCCCCAAGCATCACACAGTTCAACGCAAATCAATGATTACACTCAGCTGGGCTGTAACACCTCTCTCCTATCAGGGAGGACTCCTTGCAGTCCTCCAGGCCTGCCCCCTTTTCCCATTGGCCTGCCCAGCTTTATTATGCCTGTGCTTCCCATCACTCGTCGCTCGACATAGTTCTGCATGGAAGCATTTGACTATTCTCTCAGTGACTCCTCAGGTATTGACGCGGATTGTGCGACTACCCCCTTTGGCTCTCGACTTTGGCTCTACTTGGACTTCGTGACTTCTGGCATCCCTGACCTTGGCAACGGCAATAACTACTCCTTCTCTACTACCGGTACCGGCAAGTATTGTCTTCACTACTATACCTGGCCTGGCAACAATAACACCACACTCCGGACACGCTCCCTTTGCTGCGGGTGCATGTATCCCTACGTCCCACCTCAGCACAGGGTACGGGTCTGGTCTGCGGGCAGCACCGGCGTAACACTCGGCCCTCCAATGCCTTCTCTTTCCCCCCATCCCTTCTCTCGCATTCACTCTCTCCCCAATCCCTACTCTCCCATCCCTTTTTTCTCTCTCCAACCCTTCTCTCTCCCCCCCATTCCTTCTCTCTCTCATCCCTTCTCTCGCTCTCTCCATCCCATCTATCGCTCTCACCCCATCTCTGCTCTCGCTCTCCCCCCAATAACTTCTCTCTACAACATCCCTTCTCTCGCTCTCATACCAATCCCTTCTCTCCCCATCCCTTCTATCGCTATCCCCACAATCCCTTCTCTGCCCCATTTCTTCTCTCTCTCCCCATCCCTTCTAATTGTTTCGCTCTCCCCAATCCTTTCTCTCACCTCTTCTTTTCTCTCGCTATCCCCCAATCCCTTCTCTCTCCCCATCCCTTTTCTCTCTCCCAAACCCTTCTCTTCCCCATCCCTTCTCTCTCTCTCCCATCCCTTTTCTCGCTCTCCCATCACTTCTCTCGCTCTCACTACATCCCTGCTCTCGCTCTCCCCAATCCCTTCTCTCTCCCTCATTCCCTTCTCACTCATCCCAATACCTTCTCCCTCCCCCATCCATTCTCTCGCTATCCCCACAATCCCTTCTCTCTGCCCCATTTCTTCTCTCGCTCTCCCCATCCCTTCTTCTCTCGCTCTCCCCTCAATCCCTTCTCTTCCCCATCCCTTCTCTCTCTCCCATCCCTTATCTCACTCTCACCCCATCCCTGCTCTCCCCCCAATCCCTTCTCTCCCCCAATCCCTTCTCTCACCTCATCCCAAAACCTTCTCTCTCCCCCATCCAGTCTCTCTCTATCCCCACAATCCCTTCTCTCTGCCCCATTTCTTCTCTCGTTCTCCCCATCCCTTCTCTCACTCTCCCCAATGCCTTCTCTCTCCCTCATCCCTTATCTCGCTCCCCAATCCCTTCTCACCTCCCATCCCTTCTCTCGCTCTCCCTCAAATCCCTTCTATCTCCCCTATCATCCCCTTTCTCTCCCCATCACCTCTCTCTCTCTCCTCTCATCCCTTCTTTTTCCCCATCCCTTGTCTTGCTCTCCAGCCAACCCCTTCTCTCCCCCTATCCCTTCTCTCTCTCGCTCTCTCTCTCCCCCCCCAATCCCTTCTCTCCCCCCATCTATTCTGTCTCTCTCCCCATCCCTTCTCTCCCCTCATCCCCTTTCTCTCTCTCCTCTCATCCCGTCTCTTTCCCACATTCCTTCTCTTGCTCTCCAGCCAACCCCTTCTCTTTCCCCTATCCCTTTTCTCTCCCCCATCCTTTCTCTCACTCTCCTCCCAATCCCTTCTCTCTCCCCCCATCCTTTCTCTCTCCCAACCCTTCTCTCTCCGCATCCCTTCTCCCTCCCCATCCCTTCTCGCTCCCCCATCCCTTCTCTCTCTACCCATCCCTTCTCTCCCCATCCCTTCTCTCCCCCAATCCCTTCTCTCGCACTCTCTCCTCAAATCCGTTCTCTCCCCATCCCTTTTCTCTCTCCCCAACCCTTCTCTCCCCCCACCCCTTCTCTCTTTCCCCCATTGTAACGCTGTGCTCACCACAAACAAGGCGGGACCCCGGGACTGAAATGGGAATGGGTATAAACGCCACTCACAGCCACGGGGGCACGTCTGGAGTGTAGATTGGTCGAGGAAGTCAGGTCGGGGTTGGAGAGGTAAGAGTCGTCATCATACTTGCCAAGGTCAGAGTAGGAGAGGTCTGGATTGTTGAAGGTACTATTAGCTGTTGTTGGGGTTGGAGAATGGAGAGTAGTCTTTCTCTGAGTGCTGAGGTCAGGGTTGGAGAGATGTGGGGGGTGAGAGGTAGCTGGGATCAGTATTCCAGAGGTGCGGAGACCAAGAACAAAGCCGGGTCGGTACACAAAGCAAGGTTCAGCAAGGCAAGACTGTGAAGGCAAAGAACAGGTAAGCACAACAGAACATGAATCTATGCTCAGCCAAAGTGCCGGTGGCACAGCTGAGCATATATAGGTAGGACTGTCCAATCCTATGGAGAGGCGGAGTGGAGGCGTGACCTCAGCGGAAGCAGCAATTGGGCTAGGTGCAGGAGACAGGTGAATGTGCTGGAGCTGATTAGCTCTGTTGCCACGGAGCTTGGGCGCATTGCACACACGTCACGTGCGCACACCACTGATGCACGTGCCATCTGGAGGCGGGGCTGTCCCCGCAGTACCTGGTGACGGCACTAGTGCGAGCATGCACGCTGTGCGGCCTGCAGATGATGTTCCCTTGGAAGGAGCCCCACGCGTGAACGGAGGTAGGGTGGGAGTGCGCCGAAAGTGGCATAACTCCCGAATCCTTACAGTACCCCCCCTTCTTGACTAGAAGTTGCGTTCCTCAGATTCTCTTGGATCTTCTTCCAAGAGTTTTGTAAGAACTGGATCCTGTTGTCCGCCGCTGGTACGCCAGAAGAAGAGGAAGCGATAGGAAGTCGTGATGGGTGGAATCCATAGTTGATGAAAAACAGTGAATCCCGCGTGGATTCATTCCGTAGGGAATTATGAGCAAATTCGGCCCAGGGAAGAAGATCCGTCCAGTCATCTTGGGTGTCTGAAACAAAACAGCACAAGTACTGCTCAAGGGTTTGATTGGTTCTCCCCATCCACTCTCTTGCTCCCTCCAATCCCCTATCTCCCCCTATCCCTTCTCTCACTCTCCCCCTATCCCTTCTCTCTCCCCCCATCCCTTCTCTCTCGCCTCTTACCTCTCGTCCCTTCTCTTTCCCTATACTTTATGTCGCTCCCCTGCCAACCCCTTCTCTCTCTCCCCAATGCCTCGTCTCTCCCCCCAATCCCTTCTCTCTCTCTCCATCCTCTCACTCTCCCCCCAATCCCTTCTCTCTCCCCCCATCCTCTCACTCGTCTCACAATCCCTTCTCTCTCCCCCCATCCCTTCTCTCTCTCTCTCTCCCCATCCCTTCTCTCACCCCGATACCTCCCCATCCCTTCTCTCGCTCTCTCCCAATCCCTTCTCTCCCCTAATCCCGTTTCTCCTCCCAATCCCTTCTCTCTCCCCCCTTCCCTGCTTTTGCTCTCCCTGCATCCCTTCTCTCGGTCTCTCCCCCAAATCCCTTCTCTCTACCCCCATCCCTGCTCTCGCTCTCCTCCAATCCCTTCTCTCTCCCCGTTAAATAAGTTTCACTTATTCCTTGTTCATAAAGATTCCAATACTTCAGAATATTGTTGTTCAGCAGACAAAGTTCTAGTTTATCCTTTCGGTGTTACTTACAGATGGAAATTCAATTAATGATGATAACATGTGCACAGATGGTAATGATAGAGAAAGCTTTGTCTCACATTGCAGTTTAGATGTTTCATGCAGGGTGAGGTCTTGGGAAGAGAGGGAGTCATGCAGAGAGAGAGAGTATGATCAGGGTACAACTGTATTTATTGATCACTAACTCCGCCCCCTTCTCCCCCTTTCTCCTCGTAGGTTCCTGGCAAAGAACTTTTCTCTTGTTAGGATTCAGACTAGGCCTTGAAATTTGATAGCTAAGCCAACCTCCAACATCTGTTGTGTATTAAATGCTTAACTGCAACTTATCTCTTTTGGCTACTGTAAGAGACGTGTTCAGAGGTATGCAATGGAGACTGTTTTAAGGTGAAATTAAAATAAAGCTTTATTGCGCCTGTTGCTTTAAACACAGCAAACATGTAAATCAGCAAACAAAATCCGCTCCACTCTGGAGTATATATACACTTTTGGTCCAGCTCTCTAACTGCATGGTTAGCCCAGCGATTCACCAGCCAAAATACTAGAGACATTCATATACTTAGATAGACATAAATAATAGTCTTAAAAGAAAAGTCTTATCTGTTAGCTGGGTTGCTGTAGGAGAAGGCTTATTTGTTCTCCTGGTGTCCATGCCCGTCTGTGATAAGGCAATGTCAGGATCCAGGTATAGAAGTATTATCCCCTGTGTCTTGTTGTCAGCTTGCAGTCTCTTTTGGCAGGCTCAAGACGTCTGTCTCTTTGTTCAGCCACAGTTGTGGACTAAGGAGTCTCACTTTCTGTCTCAGAGGCCGGCTTTTTCTAACCCCTGTAATCAGCCAGGTGGTGTTAGTTAATTGCCTACCAGCAGTTAACCACCACACTGCTGGATTAGAGGCACATTTGTGAACAGGGATAAGTCCCCTGTTACATACCTCCCCTGTTTGTGGGAAGCTCGGGCTTGCCACGGCCAAAGCCCATCCTTCCACTCTCATTCGATATCTTTCTGTGACTTGAATGAGAGTGGATGGAGGAAAAGAACCCTCAGTCCCGCTGGGATCGGAGCCCTTTCTCCAGTTTATTCAAATCTCCTCCCGAAGGTGCTTAAGATCAGCACTCCTCAGTCGCTCGAGGAGGACTTTTTCCAAGAATAGTCTTTTTACTGCATGCGCGGTCATGAGATTTCCCTTGCGTCAGGTGCTCCTCTTATTGTAGGCAGACTGTATGGCAACAGTTGCAGAGTGTTTAAGAATAGCCCTTTGAATTTTCCGCTCTTAAAGCTGTCTCTCTGCACTTTTTCCATTCAATGGAGTTGCTAGTTCAGCTTCTTTGGGAATGAGTTGCAATTCCAGATCCACTTCCAGAGAATGTCCCATCTTTTCAGCTTCATCAGCTAAGGATTCTTCTGGTTTTGATTCTGCACGTATACCTTTTTTTGTTGCCTGTTCGGTGGCTGAAGGTTTAGCTAGTGCTTGTTTAGGTGGTTCAGACTTTGCAACCTTGTTTTTTAGGCGAGCGGTGCTCACAGCTCTCACTGTACCTTTTTTCCTTTGGGTTTTTGTGGCTGTGGGACACTGATGCTTGGTCAGGGTCAATACTTGTCCTTGTAGGACTGTAATCTCATCCGGGAGAGATCCCTATTTTTTGAGTGCGTCTTGCAAGTCTCTTCTGAGGGAATTTATCTACGCACTTTGCTTTCTCTGAGCTTGCTTCCACATTTTCATTGTATTGTGAAGCCCTGTGAATTTCTTTGCTTGGGCCACAGTTACTTGTCTCAGTTTCTGGACCTTCTTGTGCTCCCTCTTGTGCCGAGTCACTTGGGCTCTAAGCTTGGCCTCTAGCGATGCTTTGGTGATGCTCAGGGTAGCCTTCAGTTTCTCATGCTGCTTTGCGGGGACATACTGGGTAATCAGACGTTCCTGCAGCACTTTTATTTCTTTTTCAGCCTGCAGATTGTCTTCCAGCAGAGTTTGCTGCTTCTCCTCAACATTCTGGAGGTGCGTACGCAGACCTTGCAGTTGGTTCTGCAGTCGGTGCTCTGCTTCAAACTTTTCCTCTTCCAAAAGTTCATTTATTTCTTGAAGCTCGTTCAGCTTTTCATTCTTTTCCTTGACGTGGTCTGTCAAATGAGAATTCTCTTCTTTCAGTCTTAAATTTTCTCTTTTTGCAGTCTGTGTAATTTTCAGAGCCTCCATATAGTCCTCCTTCCATTTACGCACATCTGATTTGAGAATGACAATCTCCTGGAGTGAGATTTCCTTCTCTAGGTTGAGGGTCTGAAGCTCCTTCTGAGAGACTTTGAGATCTGTATTAAGATTGACAATAGTTTCTTTAGAATTGTCCAGCTCCTCAGCGAGACTGTGTAGTTCCTTTCTGGAGACTTCCAGTTTTGTGTGGCCGCTGTTGATCTCATGCTGTGAGGCATCCAGTGCTGCGCGAAGATTTTGAACATCTTGCTGAAAGACTGTAATCTCCTTCAGTGCCTCCTCATACTTCCGCTTCGGCTTAGTCATCATTTTATCAGATTGGCTAAGCTTTTCATCCATGGAGGTAATACAGTAGTAGTGTTTGCAGTATCTAGCTCAGTCTTGAGATCGTCCAATTCTGTCCTGGCCAATGAGTACATCGTGAGCACATTCTTCTGTAGCTCCACGTTATTTTTTAGTAGCTCTGCGTAACCATCTTTCTTCAGTTTCAATTGTTCCCGGAGCAGATCACAGTCACGCCTGACAATTTTCAGGGCATCTTCAGGGCTAGTCAAGGGATCGTCACTCACTGGTTCCGGCTCCGCTTCCCTGGGATGGTTGATTGAGGGTTCCTCACTGTTGGCATCGGACAGACACTTCTTTGGGTCACCCGACTTCTGCCTTGGGCCCTCTGGATATTTGGTCATTCGCATGACGAATACAGAGATATACCCAGAGAGGAATACTGACATTTACAGATAGTCACAGAGACATGCAAAGAGTAGAAGACAGAAATATCCAGAGAGTGGAAGATGGAGAGATATGCAAAGAGAAATGAGACCGCACTATAAAGAGTAATACAGGAGGAAATACTTATACAGCAAAGTATTCAGAGAATTCAGGAGACGAGAGTGTTATACAGAGACCGGATAGAGGCTCCTTACATTCACAAGGTGTAATAGCCAATGCAGACTGTAGTTGGTTATTAACTCTTCCATCAGCATGGCTTTCACAGTGTCACTAAACGTGCTGTATTAGTCCTAGAAGCAAAGAGAAGGGTGCAATCCTATTACATGAAATGATAAACATGTTTGTTTATGTGCAAGACTGTGGTTACTCAGTGATAAGGGTGAAACTCGGATCCAGGACTGGACAACTCCAGCCCTCAAGGGCCACCAGCAGGTTAGGTTTTAAGGCCATCCCTGCTTCAGCACATGTGGCTGAATCAGTGGCTCAACCAAAATGACTGAGCCAATGAGTGAGCTATCTCTGCTGAAGCAGGGATTTCCTGAAAACCTGACCTGTCTGGAGCCCTTGGGGACTGGAGTTGGCCAATCCAGCTCTAAACTAACGATCTGTCTCACATGTAGGGTTGCCAGGTGGCTTGTCCAAAAATTCTGGACACAATGGTGAAAGGTGCGACGCGCGCGAGAATCGTTGGTGGGGAAGAATGTTATTTATAAATGACCTGACTGTTATGTCATTTTTTCTAAATTTCACTCCAAGTACTCACCAATTTGCACCAATTTATATTCTATTTAGTAAAACATCTGGGGAAGGGTCTTGGGAGGGAGCGCCCTTCCGAGGATTGTTTTAGGAAATAGAATATGAAATGGTGCAAATTGGTGCAAATTGGTGCAAATTGGTGCATGCTTGGAGTGAAATTTAGAACAAATTATGTAATGGTCAGATCATTTATAAATAACTGACCTGCAGTCATACTGTACATGGTGAGCAATACTGATCTTAATGCTCCTCCACAAATTCCAAGATTGTTGCACCCCTCCTCATCCTCTCTCTCCCTCTTTGTCCTCTCACCTTCCTACCCCCCCCCCTTGTCCTCTCACCTCCACATGTCCTCTCACCCCCTCCCTTCATCCTCTCTCATCCACCCTCCCTTCATCCTCTCACCCCCTCCCTTCATCCTCTCACCCTCCTCCCCTCCCTGTCATTATCAGTACAGTAGCTTTCAAATTTAGAGTTCAAAATCAGCTTTAAATTGCATATTGAATCATGCCATTGAATAAGTAACCTGCTTTGCCTTCTTGGGGATGATCTGTAAGTAAGAAGGGTGCTTCAGAGATTGCATTGCTGCTGTGATGAGAGCTGAGTTATGGAGCCTTTATGAGAATTTACAATTGAGGTTATTTTTAATGGATCTTGAAAATGGGTAGACTGTTAGTATAGTAAAAGTAAGGGTGAGTGAGCAATTAAACAAAGTTACCAGTACTGTATGTACTGTCTGTCACCACACACAGACACACACACACACACACACACACACACACACACACACACTGAAACACACACACACACACACACACACACACACACTGAGACATATACATACACACAGAGACATATACACACACACTCACACACTCACACACTGAGACATACACACTCACACACAGATATATACACACTCACACACTGAGATACACACTCACACACACACACACTGAGACATACACACACACACTGAGATACACACACACACTGAGACATTCACTCACTCACACACTCAAACACACACACACACACACTGAAGCACACACATATACAGGCAGGACACAGGACACAGACAGAAAGACACACACACACACAAACACACACACTGAGATACACACACACAGACATACACTCACACACTCACACACACACACAGGACACAGATAGACAGACACACAGGCAGGACACTGAGACAGACACACAGGCAGGACACTGAGACAGACACACAGGCAGGACACTGAGACACACACACAGGCAGGACACTGAGACACACACACAGCCTCACCTCTCTGCTGCATGCTTTTCCTCCGCTTTTTGGCCCCACCCCCAGGCTCCTGTTACCTCCTGATTGGCTGAATTACACAGCAGCAACCAATCAGAAGCTGCCCAGCCCCCTAGCAGCAGCAGCCCTGCTCTATCCCATGTCCGGTATTATCTCTCATATTTTACCGGACACTTGGCAACCCTAGGTGCAGCGCATCCATCTCGTGCAGCCCACAGCTGTATGGGGTGAAGTCTCTGCAAAAGAACACGTCCCCCTCCTCCCAATATACTTCAGTCTCAGGCAGGAGGTATTTAAAAAAAAGCACAGGATACTTTAATTTGTCTTCCTTCTCCAGCAGTCACAATCACAGAAGTTCTTCTTAGGGTGTCCACCCTCAGGATGTCCCTGAATGCACTCCCAGCCAAGGGCACCAAGAGTGGTTCTTGCTCTTCCCCTATCCCCTGGTGGGGTAGGAGGTATAGGTTTACCCCATGCTCCCCGGAGGGAGGCCTCAAGCCTGCCAGAGCCCTGACAGCTTGGTACGGGTAACTTTGCCCCTCTCACGTTAGGGACAGACTAACTAAATCAGGAAGTTATAGTACATTAAGTAAGCTCCAGTAGGCACCACCCCTGTGTCTCTAATTGGACACAAGGCCTGATGACACTACCTTCACTGACTCATTGCACTGCATGTGTGGGGAAAACCCATGATTGCTCCTGGCAACCTGCCTTTACCAGGTATTATGCCAGGAGGAGGACAGAACTACTGTATAGCCCCAAAACGACATATACATAAATAAATTGACTTTAATGGCAGTTTCTGTGCGCTCGTCCCCTTATCAGCACTAGCACAGTTTAATGGATAACCCCATAATTCCTTGGATTAATTTTTAAAAAGCTACAACATGGAGTGTTTTGTCTTTGATAAAACTAGTGCTGTGTTTTGCAGCCACGAGAGATTTATAAAATGCCCACTCAAAGGGATGTTCTTTAAACATTTCTTTCATTTCATTTAAAAAGAAATTGATTAGCGTTTTAAACTTGTTGGGGTTATTTAATAAAGTCTACCAAATGCAAAACAGCGGCAAAGCATGGGAGATAGAATGGCAATAGATTTATCAAAGGACAAAACTCTTTATTGCTTTCAATGAGATTCCTTTTCATTCATAAATCTGGGGCTGGTTTTTCCTCACTGATTTTGCCCCAGTTTTGCAGACGTGAGTAAATCGGGCACTTTGTGGGATTCAAACGCTGAAAATACAGTATATAAAGACAGTATGTTATTATGTGATGGAAATGTTGTGACTGTTGTCCTTCTTTATGGCAGTGCTATAAAAGAGGAAACACTCAGCTCTTAGCCTGGATATGAACCAAGAGATTGATAGAGGTCAGTGGCCTGAAGTGTACAGTAGGTGATGGAAGAGAGAGAGAGAAAATACAGGAGCTGTCAAATAGTTCTTCCCTTCCTGCACAGACATTCTGATTCACGGGTTAACCCTTTCAGTGCTGGAGGGGCCAGAAACACATTGCACGTAGTGTTGGAAGTGTTAAATCGTACTTATATTGCTTTGTATGGAAGAAAAAAAAATACATTTATTTTGAGGGGTGTAAGCTGGGATTCTCTTGGATTTTGTGTATATTTGATCTTATCTGGTGATACCGACTATACAGACTATACGCATTCTAAGATATAAAGGGAGCTGCAGGGGAAGAATTCACAATCTGGGCCATAATGAACTGAGAATTAGGTAAATAGATGCTACAACTCATTATATTAAGTACTGTACTACTAAGTGCATTAAAAACTATTTGATTTAATTAGTAAAATGCATTTGATTTGCTTCATAGCATGACTATTGAGGCTGGACTGCGTTTAATTGTTTTATTTTTGCAAACCTTACCTCTACTGTACATACAAAACATGCATTGTAGTCATCAAACATCAACTGGACATACATTAATTGTAGTGATCAGCGCTGCTGACAGGAGGAGAGAGCCGGGACAGTTGTTATAGACCTGGCGGCTGTGGGGGGCCCTGGCCGGCCTGCGCTGGAAGTTTGGCCTGGCCAGAGGTGTTAGCAGCCTGGCTGGAAGTCCCAGCCCCGCACGCACCTTAAGTTGGGCTCGCCCAGAAGTCCGGCCCAACTTCTGCCAGCGGGATCGGTGCGGCACTGGAGTCTTTCCCCCCAAGATAGTGTGTGTGTATTGGGGGAGGGGGGTTATTGTGTGTGTGTGTGTGTGTGTGTGTGTGTGTGTGTGTGTGTGTGTGTGTGTGTGTGTGTGTGTGTATATAAGGGGAGGGAGGTTATTGTTTGTGTGTGTATTGTGGATGGGTGGGTTAGTGAGTGTGAGCAGGGAGAGGGGGCTAGTGAGTGTGAGTAGGGGAGGAGAGTTAGTGAGTGTGGAGAGGGATGGTGAGGAGGGCAGGGGGACTAGTGAGTGTGAGTAAGGGAGGGGGTTAGTGAGTGTGAGTAAGGGAGAGTTAGTGAGGGTGAGGAGGGGGTTAAAGTGAGTGTGAGGATAGGAGGGGGTGAGTGTGGGATGTGGGGGTTATTGAGTGTGGGGAGAAGGGATAAATACATTGGGGGAGGGAGAGGATGAGAGGGGGAGTGTGGGAAGGGAGAGAGAAATATAGGGGGAGTGTGAGGAGGGAGAGAGAAATAGAGGGGGAGTGTGAGGAGGGAGAGAGAAATAGAGGGGGAGTCTGAGGAGAGAGAGAGAAATAGAGGGAGTGTGAGGAGGGAGAGAGAAATAAGGGGGAGCGTGAGAATGAGAGAGGAATAGAGGGGGAGTGTGAGGAGGGATAGAGGAGGGGGTGAGAAGGGGGTGAGAAATAGAGGAGGGGGAGAGAAATAGAGGGGGAGTGTTAGAAGGGAGAGAGAAATATAGGGGGAGTGTGAAGAGGGAGAAAGAAATAGAGGGGGAGTATGAGAAGGGATAGAGAAATAGAGGGGAGAGTATGAGAAGGGAGAGAGAAATAGAGGGGAGAGTATGAGAAGGGAGAGAGAAATTGAGAGGGAGTGTTAGAAGGGAGAGAAAAGTAGAGGGGGCATGTGAGAATGGAGAGATAAATAGAGGGGGAGTGTGAGAAGGGGAGAGAAATAGAGGGGGAGTGTGAGAAGGGGAGAGAAATAGAGGGGTGAGATGGGCGTGAGAAATATATGAGGGAGTGTGAAAAGGGGATGAAAGACATTGCACAAATATCCACCCTTAATTGTAGTGACTAGACATCCTGGAGCCCAGCAGTCTCTATCATGATGAAAGCAGGTAGAGAACTTGACCAATGCAATATGCAGATTGACCATAACAGTAGTTACAGGTGATTAGTGGTTTTTGGTTTATTGTATTATACTAGGTAGGGGTTAAATGCGTCCTCAGGCATGATTTGGAGGTTTATATTGGCCAAGTGTTGTAAATTCCACCAAAGAGAATGATTTTTTAATTTGTCTGTCATGTATGTTCAAGCCACCTCCATCACTAAAAAGGAGTTATGTTGTTATTTTATCATCACATCTCTTGTTCCAAAAAGCCTAGATCAGCCACAAAGAACAGTCACCCAAACTTGGCATTAGCACGTATGGGAAAGTCTTAAAACAAAAACAAATGTGTTCATATACTGAGACTATGTTAGCAAGTTCAGCAAAGCACAAATATGTGCCAGTCCCACAGGCCAATAACGCCCCCAACAGCAACATTGTGTCTCCTCTCACTGGTTCGGCAAAGAATGCACACATGATGTGGTCATCGTGTTACACGACCTCCCCTCAGAGTACTGCTGTATGTGTGTGTGTACTGCCAGGTCTAATATTTGTATTTGCTTCTTTGTGTTTGTAATTTAATGGTGGATGGGGGGGATTATTACATGCAGCTATTTATTCAAGGTTCACTTTCACATCAAATCTCTCTCAGAAATTCACATAAAACAGGGAACAAAATATATTGAGCACAGCGTTTCTATATCTGTTTGTAAGGGTGACCAACTTTCAAATGCTGCATCAAACATTGCTCAGCCAGGGTCAGTCAGGTATGAACCTAATTATTATTATTATTATTATTATTTTTAAAGAATAACAAAATAAAAACAATAGGAGGAACCAAGGTAACTTAACTTAACTATCTGTATCTATCTTTTGCATCAATCAATATCTATAAACACTGATAATGGGATATTGGGTTTTTCTATTTTCAGATTTTACTTAAAATGTGTTTGCATTGCCTTATTATTTATTATTATATTACTAAGTAGATGGTAAGAGGGATATAATTCCCTTTGTAAACCTAGCTTCTGGGAGTTCTGCCCACATAGGCAATCAACATAAGTACATGCAGTGAACATATCTTTCTGTTATATTGTAATCCAGGCTGCGCCCAGGGTGGCGCTGAGTGCTGAGCGCTGGCCGCGATGAAACACATTGCAGCAATGTGTGTGGCCAGCGTGAGTAAGCGCCTGCGCATGCTTGGCGCTTAGCTGCTTCACGAAGCAAGGAAAATAACATTTGTCTCTCGCTTGCGTGTCACGTGAGCGGATTGCCCAATGAGGACGAACCAGCTCCGTGACGTCATAGCTGCGCCCCCCGAATCGCCCCCCTCCCCCCCACACGCGCACCTAGCCGGCCACAAATCTCCCGGCCGACCAGGGAGCGTGACGTCACCGCGCATGAGCGCCAGCTCCCTGCCTTGTTTGTTTTTTACATAGGTTTGAAGCATGGGGTCTCGGGAGCTGAGCCCCCTTCATTTCAGCTCCATGGACCCCCTGCTTCCCGAGATGCTTACCTCCAGCTTGTTAGCTGGGGCTCTCGTAATGGTGGCGTACAAATCTCCCACATCACCATGTGTCAGTAGGAAGCGTGATGTAATCTGGTGTGGCTTCCTATTGGCTAGCGTGACCGGGACATTTAAACAGCGCCAAGATACCTACACCCCCTACAGACGTAAGGTGAAATTATTCGGGTTGAGCTCCTTAGGCCTCGGCCAGGTAGGGAACAGGTGCGCTGGTGCTCGTTCGCTGCGCCCTGCTCGGCCGGGCGATTCTTGGACGGCTAGGAGCGCGCTCGCCTGGGGGGTGCGGCCACGACGTCACGGAGCTAGTTCGTCCTCATCGGGCGAACCGCTCACGTGACGCGCTTGCGAGCGGCAAATTCAAATTTGCTTGTTCTGAGCACCAAGCGGGCACAGGCGCTTGCTCACGCTGGCCACACACATTGCCGCAATGTGTTTCATCGCGGCCAGCGTGAGCGCTCTAATAAGCTAAGCGCCATCCTGGACTAGGCCTTAGACCCCCTGCTTCAAATCTAAATAAAAAACCGGTGAGCTTGGATTGCTAGTTAAAGTGGGATAATGATTTATCTCTTTTCAGTTTTACTGTCCTGCATTCTGTTTCATTGTACAGTAGTTATCATTGATGCAGTACTCACTGCATCCAGTAGGTGGCTGGCTCACACTTTTCCCACATGGACGAATCTTTGTTCTGGGGAAAGTAAGGCAGAATTGAAACTGTATCGCTATTATTATTATTATTGAAATTATGATTATCATACAGAACCATTGAGCCTGTGTACTTTCTTTGAAGGTACAATTTTTTGTTCTAAGAAGTTAACATTTTCTTAACCTATATAATGAAACAGCTTGGTACAGGTTGTACATAGGTGTACACAATTGGAATATAATTATTCCGTGCATCAATTTTATGCCAAATATTCAATTTGCGATGCTTACAGATGTAGCGGCCGTTATTCGAACAAATCACAACGCCGTTTTCGTGTGCGCTGCTGTACTCCACGTGGCATGAACACGGCCAATCGCCCCAGGCACACATGTTTATCGCGGTTGCTTTGTTTGAATTTCATGGATTGTGTGCAATTAAATGCAATTAAATGAATGAATTGTAATGTGTACAGAACTGTGTTACTGTGCTACTGTGTCAATTTCAGGTGTTTAAAAGCCAGAACAGTAAAATGTCATTTTATGCATTCGTCTGCACTCGAGTCTAAAGGCGGTACAGTTGGAAGAAACCCCGCGCCATGACATGGATATTCCAAGGTATACACCGCGTGATTTGTTAAAATAATGCCCGCTGCATCTGTAGTATACAGGCACTCAAGTAACCCTGCCCCCAGTCTGGATTATGAATAAATATAAAAATATATGAAGGCGTCTATACATAAAAAACTTATATTAACTATATTGTTTATCCAAATATAATTGACCACTAAATGTTATGTCACCCAATCATTTGACCCACTTTAGCACTATGGTATAATTTGGCAACACCTATCTTCCCACCCTCTTCGACACCCTCAGTATATTTCCACCTGGAGAGAAAAGTCACGTTTTCACATGGTAGTGAGAAAAATGGCCCTGTCTATATTAAAGACTGTTAAAAGCACTGTGGCCTATTGCCTAAGGGGTCCCATTGCTGACCTGCATCTCAGTGGCTTTTTACATTATATTTAATTCTCCCCTGGTGGCATTTGGTTCGTCCATTTTAGTGCTCTCTCTACCTCATAGAGTTGGAGCTGTTCAAGTTCAGTCCTTGTTTTATCTAATAGTTTATACAGTTTTTTTAGATTGTTTTTGTGTTGTAGCTTGACCAATTTGTCAGAGATTTCTTCAACTGAACAGTTTCTATCCTGTTTAGGCTGGAAGTGCAGCCTCATAATACACGCACTCATCCCATAGTTTGGCAAGTGCTGGAACTGAGGGGTGAGGGATCCAAACCAGAGTTTGTCTGCTGCCTGATTTCTGTCACCTGTCCTGCTAATTAGAAATCAGGTATTTAAGACTGATTTCCTGGTTCCTCTGCCCTCTCCCCCAAGAACCTGGAGGCAGGAAGTCTGCTGGAAGCAGAGAGGGGAAAAGCTTCTCCCCAAACAGGTAAAATCATTCTGCTCTTTTTTGTCTAAAACGGCAAAGTTCCTTATTTTGTTGTTGGAAGTGGAAAAGCCACTTCAACCCTGAGTCAGGGAAAACCTAAGTTAAGTTAGTGCTCAGGTGAGCAGGTTTTTGTTTTGCTTGTGTTTCTGTTGTATGCACTGTGGCAGTCTCAGTGCCTGGGACTGAATAAACCAGGCATAGCCTGTTTAAAGGAACAGCACGTGACGCCTCGTCATTTAACCTACCCTAAAAGACCGTGTTCTAACAGTCCCGGACAGACGGCGGAGCCCTGGAGTAAGCCGTTTGTCACAGAGGCTATAGAAATAAGGTCTCCTCTGATTGATGCCTTATTGGCCTCCCACAGAATAGCGGGGGCTGAGAGAGCCCTTGTTTATTGTAAAGTAATCTCATTGTGCTCTCTGTTTCTGGGGAGTTCAATAGGGAGTAATTTAGTTTCCATTTGTACGAGTTACTTTTGACAAAGGGAAGAGACAGCACTAAATCGTAGGTTATTGGGCCTATATTCGACTGGGAGAATGCCAGCAGAATATTTTTGGTACCCAGAAAATAATCAATGCTTGAATAGGTCTGATGTGGTGCTGAGAAAAACATATAGTCCCGTAGACCCTGGTGCTGCGCCCTCCATATGTCCACTAGAGAAAAGTCTTTATTAGATCTTTACATTTTTTGGCAGATTTCTGAACTTGGATTGAGTGGGACATACCCGGGGTCGAGGACTTATCCTGTTCTGGGATGCATATCGTGTTCATATCTCCTGCTATTATTAGAGTGATTTCTCCATTTCCCCTTTTCCTCTCTCTGACCATCACCTCATCTCATTCTCTCTATCTCGCTTCTCCCCTTCTCCACCTCCATCTACCCCCCGGTTCTGCAGAAATCTGCGCTCTATTCACTTGCCTGACTTTGAGTCCACTTTACGCTCCTCCCTCTCCTCTCTCAGCTCTGCTACAGACCCTGACAACCTGGTCAGGAACTACAACTCTGCCATGTCCTCCTCTCTTGATCTACATGCCCCGCTTTCTCTCTGCCGCACTCGCCCTTCTAACCCTAGACCCTGGCTAAATTCCCACACGCGCATGCTGCGTTCCTCCACTCGTTCCTCTGAACGCCTCTGGAGGAAATCTCACACTCTCGCAGACTTCCTTCACTACAAATTTATGCTATCCTGTTTCAACTCTGCCCTCTCGCAAGCTAAACAAGCCTACTTTTCTGCACTAATCAACATACACAAGTCTAACCCACGCCGACTGTTCTCTGTCTTTGATACTCTACTCAAACCACCGTCAGCTGCTTCTCCTTCCTCCATTTCCGCTCAGGACTTTGCTGACTATTTTAAGGAAAAGGTGGAATCCATACAGCAGAACATCCCCTCTGTTTCTTCCTCCCATCCTACACCTCTTCCTAACTCTCCTCCTGCCTTCCTTGACTCTTTTTCCACTGTCTCAGAGGAGGATGTGTCGCTGTTGATCGCCTCTTCTCCCTCCACCACTTGCCCTCTCGACCCCATTCCCTCCAATCTCCTAAAACCTCTTGCACCTACTATAATCCCTACGCTCACACACATTTTTAACTCCTCCCTCTGCTCTGGAACCTTTCCATCCTCTTTCAAACATGCAACAGTCATACCATTACTCAAAAACAGCAAGCTTGACCCTACCTGTCTTTCTAACTATCGACCTGTCTCCCTCCTGCCTTTTGCCTCTAAAATCCTTGAACGTCTTGTATTCTCTCGCTTGCTCCATTTTCTCAACACCTATTCTCTCCTAGACCCTCTACAATCTGGCTTCCGCACTACTCACTCCACGGAAACAGCCCTCACTAAAATAACTGACGACCTCCATGCTGCCAAAGACAGAGGTCAGTACACTCTGCTCATATTACTCGACCTCTCTGCAGCATTTGACACCGTGGACCACCCTCTTCTCCTTCATATTCTCCATACTCTTGGTATTCGGAACAAAGCTCTATCCTGGATCTCATCCTACCTCTCCCAAAGTACTTTCAGTGTCTCTTCTGCTAGCACCTCCTCCTCCTCTATTGATCTCTCTGTGGGGGTACCCCAGGGCTCTGTCCTGGGACCTCTTCTCTTTTCTCTGTACACACTCTCTCTAGGTGACCTAATAACATCTTTTGGGTTTAAATATCACCTCTATGCTGACGACACACAAATACACTGCCTAGGGGTCACACTCGACTCCTCTCTCACATTCGCCCCTCACATTCAAAACATTTCTAAAACTTGTCGCTTTTTCCTCCGCAATATAACAAAGATACGCCCTTTCCACTGTTGCTCGACTGCTAAAACTCTGACTCAGGCCCTCATTCTCTCCCGTCTTGATTACTGTAACCTCCTGCTGTCCGGCCTTCCTGCCTCTCATCTGTCTCCCCTACAATCTATCCTAAATGCTGCTGCCAGAATCACTCTACACTTTCCTAGATCTGTTTCAGCATCTCCCCTCATGAAATCCCTCTCCTGGCTTCCGATCAAATCCCGCATCTCACACTCCATTCTTCTCCTCACTTTTAAAGCTTTACACTCTTCTGCCCCTCCTTACATCTCAGCCCTAATTTCTCGCTATGCACCATCCTGACTCTTGCGTTCTGCTCAAGGATGTCTTCTTTCTACCCCCTTTGTATCTAAAGCCCTCTCCCGCCTTAAACCTTTTTCACTGACTGCCCCACACCTCTGGAATGCCCTTCCCCTCAGTACCCGACTAGCACCCTCTCTATCCACCTTTAAGACCCACCTTAAGGCACACTTGCTTAAAGAAGCATATGAATAGCACTGTAGATATTCTGAACACATGATATATAGCTTGGCCCCCTGCAGATGCACTTACCAGAACTCCCTCCTACTGTCTCTGTACGTTCTCCCTACCTACCAATTAGACTGTAAGCTCCTCGGGGCAGGGACTCCGCTTCCTTAATGTTACTTTAATGTCTAAAGCACTTTTTCCCATGACCTGTTATTTATATTATCTGTTATTTATTTGATTACCACATGTATTACTACTGTGAAGCGCTATGTACATTAATGGTGCTATATAGATAAAGACATACAATACAATACAATAAGGATTGTTGATCTAAGGGTTTGGTTTTCATTAGGAGCATATATGTTGAGGAAAGACACCGGAACCCCTGAAAGGGACCCCCGAACAATTAGATATCTACCCCATGGTCTGCGACCACCTTGTTGTGGACAAATGGGACGTTATTTTTAATTAAGATAGCAACCCCTCTTTTTTTACTAGAAAACGATGCAAAATATGACTGGGGTAACATGTGTTTGGCGGAGAGGGGTTGTTAAAATTAGTCTCTTGTATGAACGGTATACAGAATCTCCCTTTGTCTTTTAAATTCCTGGAGTGCAAGTTTCCTCTTCCTAACTGAGTTCAGGCCTTTAACATTATAAGATACTAATTTTATGGAGGCCGTGTTTGACATGGTTTTGCTTGGGATAGATAAATGTAGCACATGTAAATCAACCTTAGCACATATATAACATAAGGCAATACAATAATGGCAGATAAAATATCATTTGAAGCTCTCTATCTATATATACGTTAGATTTTGCAGTATATTCACAGATATTCAGCCCTAAATAGCACCATATGTATCTGTGGAAGTGTGGAATTTTATCATATCATTTTATAACATATTTTCTTCCGGGGGGAGGGGAGGGGCTGTGGGAAAGTTTGGGGTTCATTGCTGTAGTCGGAGAGGAGGGGGGGGGAATTGTTCTTGAATAGAGATGCTTCAGGCTTTGGCCGAGTACATGATATATTAGGGGATTTCCTATGTCATAAGGGCAGATCCCCAAAACCGCTTTCTGCCTGGGCTATATATCCTCCTATGGCAATATTACTATTTGACATCATAAGTTTTGTGGTGTTTGGATATCTATACGGGAGGAGGGGCATGGGGGGAGGGAAAGGAAGTGGTAGAGGGAGGGGGGGAAGGTGGGGGAGTGGGGGGAAGGAAGGGAAGCGATGGAGCAGGGACAGGTTCCACTTGTTTGTTTTATGGGATTAATGTGTACCCAGGGAGGAATCAGGATTACATCTTTATTTGTGAGGCAGATAGCTATTCAAAGAGCTATATACAGTCAAACCTGATCTCCTTGTGTTAACACAGGAGCTGTCAGATCGCTCCCATCAGTCCTTCATCATCTCCCGCCTCCCTCTCTCCTCTCACCGAGTCCACAAGCATCCTGCAGCAGAAGCTCCGTAGACAAGCACACAAGAAGAGCATGGTTTATCCGATGTTCCTCTCCGATCTGGAGCCAAGGGAAAAGGGGGCAGAGGGAGCAGACGCTCCTGCGTTAAAGGGATCTGGGAGCGAGTGTGGTGGGCAGAGGTGGGGGGGGATGAGGGGGCCACAAAGGGGGGCCAGGACCGAAAGTGCCGATCAGATGTAATTGCCCCTCCTCTCCCTCCCGAGAGCCGGGTTGTCCTCAGGGAGGTCTGTGGCAGCCAGTTTTTCCTCCGCAAAACAGAATCTCTGCAGAGATCATCACCGACGTTCCACTCAAGGCAATCACGGTTCCTTTCTCCTAGGGGGATGCACTCCTTCTCCTGTCTCCTGCTGAGGCCCCCAGGAATTCCGGCCTGTGTGTGTAGGTCAGTTGAAGAGATAGAGGGGAGGGAAGGAAGGGATAAGGAAATGAAAGGGAGAAGGCTAAGGGAAGGAGACAAAGTGGGGGGATGGGGGACCCATAAGGGTGGGGGACCGTAGTGGGGTTGGGGGGAGAACCCTGGGGGGAGGGGGAACCCTAGGGTGGGAAGGGATCAGGAGATGGATATGGAATTGGATAGGTAGATGTGGTTAAGTGGTAGGGGGGAACTGAGAGGAGATAGAGGGGTGGAAAGGTGGTTCTGGCAGCTTTGGGGACTGAAACCCCACTGTGTACCGACCTCTCTTTTGGTCTGGAAGTTATTTTCCTCTTCCCTGTCAGGCGGGAGAGGGGTGATGTCCTGCTCTTCATCTCATCCCATCTACAGGTACACTGGCGACACACTTTATTCGAGCTCGGCTAGTCCCACGAATTCGGGTATACTCGGGTGTATTGAGGTTTGTGACTGTTTTCTGCCCGAGTGCATTGGGTTATTTTCCAGGCAGGGATTGAAGCATTTTATTCCCGCTGGCTGCAACACTGCACAGTATATATATATATACTGCATTACAATTCATGAATTTATGCCATTTGGTAGACACGCGAAGCATTGCAGCCTATTAAATCCTAATCATTATCATTTAACAGATCAGCCGCCCGTCAGCCAGGCATGAACCCAGGCTGGGAAGGCAAACGCAACGGGGCTTGTCAGAGGTGAGGAGCGGCGCATTCCAGGTATCTGCCAGGTACATACTGGGTATTTGCTCGAATAAAGTGTGTCGGTGCAGTATTGTGGCAGGGTGCTCAGCCAATTAGATCAGACTTTCCTTGGCTGTGACTTTGATTCCCCAGGGGTGGGTACATTCGGTCTCCCCACTTCCATCTCCAGTGAAACCACAACCAGGAGGGTTGTATGCAACAGGGTAGGAAAGCACAAACTTGGAACCAGGTTCACCCGAGCTCATCTAAAGAAAGTTCAGGGTAAAGCAACTTTTAACTTTTAAACTTCGCACGCAGTTTTTTTTTTTCTCTTTTATTCTCCCCCTTTCAGGGGAATCGTTTTGCCCTCAGTCTCCTGTTTTCGTATTTTTCTGGCTGGCCAAGCGCTCCGAAGCCCTTGTGGGACTCGAGGAACTGGGGAGCCTCTGTTCTTCATTTGTTTCCTCCCGCTCTTCTGGAATTGGCATTCCTAGAGACTTAAGGAACAGGGGGATTTCTCCTGTCCATGAGATTGTTTTGTATTTGCCCTTGTTTTGGACCACGAGTTTGAAGGGGAACCCCCATCTGTAACGAACCTTGTGATCGTTTAGTATCTGGGTAAGGGACTTCATTTCACGCCTTTTTGTAATAGTGACCTATAACAAGTCGCTAAAGATTTGTAAGGATTCGTTTTTGAATTGGAGATTTCCTCTTTCCCTGTTCGCAAACAAAGCTCTTTCCTTTGTGGTATATGAGTGGGACTTAACGATTATGTCCCTGCGCCTCTTGGGGTCCTGGGACCTGGGGCCCAGCGCTCTATGCGCTCAATCTATTTCCAGGTCTTGAGCACAGAGCTCCAGAACCAGGAGAAGGAACATGTCGCAGAGGTAAGGGCGCAAAGCTTCTGTAAAGACTGTTTTAGGGATGTTTCGAATCCGCAGATTCTGCCTGCGTTCTCTATTTTCATGATCTTCTAAACAGTCTTTCAAGGCATTGATCTCGGAGCCTAATCTGTTGATTTCATCTTCTGCTGATGATTGGGCTATGCAAATATCCTCCTTTTTAATTTCCATACCCTCTGTTCATTGTGTGAGGGCGTTCATATCAGCCTTGAGACGGTTTATTGCGGAGGTCAAATCCTCCTGCAAGCCTTGCCTCATTTTAGCGAACAGCTGATCCAGGTACTCCTTAGTCATTTCTTTATTTTCCATGCTCCCTTGCAGCGCGTGTGGCTGCTCGCGGGCTGGCTCTCCCGGCGCGCATGCTGCGGCGCCATCTTGCGAGTTGGTGTTGTGCTCCACCGATCGCTGAGTTGTTGTGCATAGAGACGCTCTGGTTTTGAGGCTATTTTCCCTTTCCAGTAATTTTCTGGATGCAGGGTGGGTTGATTCCCCTAATTTGGGTTTACGTCTTTAATGGTTTAAGCTCTATCTTATTCCTTTCTTTCGGTGGGTCTCGGGAGATACTCTCTCAAGGGACTATGCCCGGTGACGGCACAGGAAGTCTCATTCCCATGTGATTTTAATGTAAACATCATATACTTGAGAACTAATGGGCAATAACATTGGATTTTAGGATGATGTCTTTTATTTGATATTCTCATTAGCAAGTACTAATCAATACATGTATTGCAACACAGAGAGTGATTTGTCTATTAACAACTATGTGTAGACAAAAGGGTCGATATAGCATTTTGTTTGAAATCACCATTTCTACACGCTTCTAACTTTTGCCTTCAAAATTGATGCAAGAAAATGTGTCCAATTTGTTGAAAAGATCCATCTTGGATTTTGCCATTTGATACGCCAAGCTTATTTTAGAAAATTGGAAACAGTCCTAACCACATTAGTTTCATGACAAAGGTATATTAAAAAAAAGTAACTATACCAGAACCTTTTCCCAGAAATGTTTAATAAAAATACTGATACAAAGTAAAAAGGCAAAATAATATGTTAAAATGTATACACAAATTGAACTTGTTGTACAGTACTATACTTATTCCAGAAAAGTGGGTGTGAATGTAGAGTTTATGGTATAGAATCGGTGAACTTACAATCTTTTAGTTACTGTATGACTTGTAGTTCAATTTTCACAGAGATATGTGGTGAGTTGGTGCATCACAAGTTAAGCTCATCAATAGCATAAGCCCATTCAATTGAATCCAAACTTCAGAACCACTGTATAACTAACAGAGATGTTCATCCCAGGGGAAGGAGGCCTAGTGGTGCCCACACAGCTACCACATCCAAGGGTCCTTTAGAGATATGAATCCCCCATGGGATATAATCCATAAGCAATCCCACACAGTTTTGAGAGGTAATAATAAAAGTGCTGTTGCCATATACCTGACTGTGGAATTTCCAGGTAGGATGGATTCTTCAGCGTGCAGTCCTCAGGGATGTAATTTTCACAGAGGCGGTCGCCTACCTCTGGTCCATTGACATCCCATGTGTCCCCTTCTCTAAATGTCTGAGAGCCCTACTCCCTAACTGGAATGCCATGTCAGGAGTTCTGAGAAAGGAAACGTCCGGCCTTTAGCTGGTCAAATGAGCTTTATTCTTGCCAGTCCTTTAATTTGTATTTGCTCTCTTCATAGAAAAATACAGTCCCAATAGTCTGGTCTACATAGTCCGCCTCTAAACATTGAACTGTCAGTCTTCCAGCAAACCTCTCTTACTCCAGGCTAATGCTTTAATTTCACCATTTCTATACAAGTACACTGGTGCTTCTATATCTGAAACATAAGGCTTACGTTCTATAACATCTGTGTATGATGGTCTTGCTGGTTCAATTTAAGAGATGGAAACCTGTGGAAGATATTTTTTTTAGATGGTATGAAATAGTTTTTATCTGATAGATGACAATCTGGATAATACTAGGGTAAAGCTGGGGGTGGGGGAAGGGAAAGAAGGTACCCTCGCAACAGCTGAGAATAGGTTCTGTGGTGCTTCTATCCGGCGTAAATATGAACTAATACTTGTGAGAGAAAGGGACCCCAATGGAGAGCACTCAAGCAGATGCACAGAGTACACTAAACAAAGGATATGTGTATATGTTGATAAGTAATATGTACACGATAAAAACCATTTATTAGAGTCTTAACTCAATATTAAAATATAGTAGGACGCTAGGTGCCCAAATAAATGAGACTCAATAGAGCCAAAAAAGCGCAGCGAAAGTAAAAAATACCAGGTCTCAAGTGTATAGTGTAGGCTACTGCCCTTGATGATATGTGCAGGGTAGAGCCAGATGTAATCAATGCCTCCTGGAGACTGTGTCCGTAAGTGCTTGGCCACAGGTACAGCCACTTGTGGCTATCAAAGTGAGTGATATATATGTATATCACATCACCAAGTATATATAGGTAGGTGAAACAAGTGAGTAGTTAGCTATAGTAGGTTCCCAGGGGACAGACTAAAGTCACCAGTCATAGGGTAGTCTGTATCAGCAGGTCGCTGCTCTGATCCCTGGGGGAAGGGGGGGGGGCAGCAATTCAGACCACCATGGAGGTTAACAAGTCAATCACTCACATACACTCACTTGAATTGTACCTAAATGCAGATATCTAGGTGGATGTATCTGCTGTACACAAGTGACCATAAGTCCAGGTAGGTAGAAAAAATATTGTAGTACACAAGTAGTGTCTACATACACTCAGAACAATAAAAACACAGGAGAAGCTGGTAGCATAAGAAGGCAAGCACCGTGCTTCTGTTCTGTGGCTGTATACACACTAGCTAATGCTTAGTGATCACACTGGTACACACGTTAGTCCCGCCCCTCTGACGTGATGACGTCACTTGCCAACGTACGTTTCACTATGGCACAAGCTTTCTCAACTAAGAAGCAACCGTGTGTGTACCAGTGTGATCACTAAGCATTAGCTAGTGTGTATACAGCCACAGAACAGAAGCACGGTGCTGGCCTTTTTATGCTACCAGCTTCTCCTGTGTTTTTATTGTTCCTGAGTGTATGTAGACACTACTTGTGTACTACAATATTTTTTCTACCTACCTGGACTTATGGTCACTTGTGTACAGCAGATACATCCATCTAGATATCTGCATTTAGGTACAATTCAAGTGAGTGTATGTGAGTAATTGGCTTGTTAACCTCCATGGTGGTCTGAATTGCTGCCCCCCCCCCTTCCCCCAGGGATCAGAGCAGCGACCTGCTGATACAGACTACCCTATGACTGGTGACTTTAGTCTGTCCCCTGGGAACCTACTATAGCTAACTACTCACTTGTTTCACCTACCTATATATACTTGGTGATGTGATATACATATATATCACTCACTTTGATAGCCACAAGTGGCTGTACCTGTGGCCAAGCACTTACGGACACAGTCTCCAGGAGGCATTGATTACATCTGGCTCTACCCTGCACATATCATCAAGGGCAGTAGCCTACACTATACACTTGAGACCTGGTATTTTTTACTTTCGCTGCGCTTTTTTGGCTCTATTGAGTCTCATTTATTTGGGCACCTAGCGTCCTACTATATTTTAATATTGAGTTAAGACTCTAATAAATGGTTTTTATCGTGTACATATTACTTATCAACATATACACATATCCTTTGTTTAGTGTACTCTGTGCATCTGCTTGAGTGCTCTCCATTGGGGTCCCTTTCTCTCACAAGTATTAGATGACAATCTGGAGCTGCTGTCATGCTATATGTTTCCCATAATATCAGTTACGCAGATATATAGGCCATATTTACTAAACGGTTGTATTCCAAAGGACAGCTTCTGGCACCTGAATACATTTTATGGTCCACTCATTTTAATGGGTTGTGAATGTCTCCCACCACTGCAAGCAGGCCCGTCCCTAAACTATGTGACGCCCTTAGACATGCATTATTAAGGTTGCCTTCCACCCCCCAAATAAATAAATAAAATTCTGCCCCAAAAAACGATTTGCCTGAAAAATGTTTCCCCAAAATTCTCTTTCCCCCCCCCCCCCCCTCTCACAGGTATGAAGCAGGGCGTCTCCAGAGTTGAACTCAATTCATTCCAGCTCTGGGGATCCCCTGTTTCCTGAGATATTTACCTCCTTAGGCGGTGCCATACCTGCATGTGTAAAAAAGAAGTGTCAGTGCTTTTACTCTCTCACTCTTGTGCCCCGTGAGACCTGCGGCCCTTAGGGGATGCCTTACCTGCTTACCACCTAGGGATGAGCCGCCGGCCCGTCCATTAGGCGAACCTAGGTGGTTGCCTAGGGTGCAAAGGTCCTAGGGGCACATTAATAATAATATTATTAGGGAGCGGCAGTAGAAGACAATGCCAGCGGAGGGAAGACATTGAGACAGCGGACGGTGGTGGCTTGGCTGTGGCAGGCAAAGACATCCGATCGGAGCAGGCGCACAGGAGATGGCAGGGGAGGTACGCGCTTTAATACTGGTCCGGAAGTCAGGCGCCGGAAGTCAGGCGTTGGTCAACTTCCGGTGTTACAGTGCGTGCCTCCCCTGCTGTGTCCTGTGCTCCTGCTCCAATCGAATATCTTCACCGGATACAGCCAAGCCACCGCCGCCCACTGTCTCAACGTCTTCCCTCTGTTGACATCGTCTACTACTGCCGCTCCCTGACTCCTGTTCCGCTCTGCTCCTGCTGTGCTGCTGCCGCCGCCAAGCCTGGCAAGTTTTATTTATCTTATTATTTTTTATACAACTGGGGTGCAAATTTTAAATTTTGCCTAGGGCGGATGAAAACCTTGTACTAGCCCTAGATGGGCCTGACTGCAAGGTGTCTTATGGAATACAATCAGTGCTTCATTCAACTTTAGCCCAGGAGCACAGCCACATACTGTATCTCTGTCTTATGGAATACCACTGCTTTGTAAATATAGACCATTGTCTTTTTCCATGAGTTTAGAAGAACCAAAATAATGCTTACATGAGTGCAGCATATTAGTAGCTGTGTTGGCCTTTGAGATGTGTAGAGTTGTTACAGTTTTTACAATGAGCTGACATGATATTAATAGATGTACGTGCACACAATTTTGAGACCACATAAGGATCTTTTTTTTCAGATGTATTCACTTCACAACACATCTAAATAACATGAACACATTACCTACCTGATTTACAAAGCTCCACAAGCAGTTTTGTTCTCGCAAACTGCGACTGTGAAAAACTATCATGTGCAATGAAAGTATGAACTGGACTCCCATTTTAGCATTATCAAGCCATCCGGAAAAGAACATAATTAGTGTGTTCTTCAATGTTTTTTTTAGTTATGGTACAAAATACTGCACAGAGTGCTTTACGGTATGCTGCAAATAGGGTTGCCACATAGTAAAAGCTTATTCCAATCCATATGATCAGATTGGCATTTAAATTCCCAGACTAGATTAAGATATATTCTGAACTATCCTCTCTGATAAAGAAAGGCTCATCCAGGTCAGGTTTTCCCAATCTCTCTGCATAGTTTAAAAGCTTGCACTGGTTGAACCTCTTCTAATAATCTGGAGCTGGGTGATGTTACGAATTACAGAATCCTGCATCACTGAAAAGTCGCTGCATATCCCCAATATGAATAATTCCCAAATGCTATTGTTTTTCCAGCCCTCAAATAGTCCTACTTTTCATATGGAAGGCTGTGCCCCAATTTTTCTAATATTGTATGGGTACATATATTTAGAAAAACACTTAGAACTAAAAGGAAAAAAAAAGGGGGAGCAAAGGATTAGAGGAGATGGACCTATATTAGCAATTCTAAAATGACTTCATAGCATATCTAGCTGTTTAATAAAGGTGGGGTGACGAAATGACAGTCGATTGTAATCAAATACTCACACGGCCCTGTATGAGCACATATGTGTAGAGATATCTTGCTTCCGGTAGCCACTTCTATTCCCAAATGACTGATATTGTTCAGATGAAAAAGGGGGGGGGGGGGTTAGAAAAAATAATCATATACTACTTACACGGCCATGTGTAAGCTCAATCCTGGGAGAGAATAATGTGGGGTTGTTTAATGGACCCGTCCGTGGTGTTTCCCGTAGCAACGTGTAATCAGCTGCTGGCGGGCAAAGTAATGGCTGGCGGTTCCCCTTCCCTCACGCGTTCCAATCCTCCCCCCTCCCCGATTCAGGAAACGGGGATACGTGGGGGACAATGATAGCAGGGCGTCAGTGACAGTCTTCAATCAAAAATGAACATTTTATTAAACATAAGAACAGAAAATAAACTCACAAAATACTGTTTAAAACACCCCGTGGCACTCCGATCAGCGTGGTTGCAGGTCGCCTTCCAGCTGCGCTGTCTTCCGCGTCCGGGTTCAGAAGTGATGGAAACTTCTGACGCGGCTGTGACTGCAGTCTGCTCCCACTTGCTACGGAGGCCTCCAACGTCCAAAAAGATGTGTAGAATCAGAGCAACGCGTTTCGCCGTTCTTGACGGCTTCCTCAGGCTCAAAATGTACAGTGGTGGGGGTCTTCTTAACTTATATAGACCCCTAATCATGTATATTGATTGAACATGGTCATTTAATTGTTATCCACCTTAAAGGGATATACCCCCATTGTGGTTTTGGTGTCTAATTCGTATGCAGGGGTGCTGCAGTGTGTTGTAGAAAAACATTATGGGAAACGTTAAAAATGGAAACTTGCTGACTTAATAAAATATGATAATATGATACAACAATGAATATAGGTAAAATTAGTGCAAATATAAATACTTTTAAAAGCATCCTAGCAATCACTAAAAAATATACATATAAATATATATAAAATCTATGTCTATTCTCTAAATGAAATTCTAGGGCATTCTTCTTTCACAAGTTAAAATTCAATCACATTACAAGTTTTATTACATTACAGTATAACTTAAAAAATGCATCCAGCTATTCTTTTCAATATATCTTTAAAAACATGTGTAACTATTAAGTTAAAAGTTTAGATGATATGTATAAATGAACCTAAGAAATTCAAAATAATGGTGTTTATGTTCAAACTCATATTTTCCACTTAAGATGAATATAGACCTGAATTTAGTGGTCATTGCAGTTTACACACAGTAGATGGTAATCCGTGTATCTATAATCAAAAAACAGGGTTATGTTGGTTAAAACACAGTATTTCTGGTAACTTGTTCCTCCAATCAACCCCTATATTTTGGTAAATGGATCAAGTGGGTGACAGGGGAAACAAAGAGAAGGGTGGGGGAGGGGGCAAGGGGGGGAGGGGACCTTGGAGGGGGGGTGGGTTAACGAATAAAGAAAGAAGAAGGAGGAAAAAAGGGAGGAAGTCCCTGGTCAATGAATGGGAATGTGTGTAATGTTGCTTTCCCATTCGTTTTCATATGAACGCAGCCATGTCCAAATCAACATTCAGACCGTTGGGGGTTAGGGTTTTCAGTTGGTAAATCCAAAATGTTTCCCTTTGGCGTAAGCGCTTTAGCCTGTCTCCTCCCCTCCAATCTTCTTCCACCATTTCTATTCCCCTATAGGTCAAACCCTTAGGGTCACCTCCATGGGCTGAACTAAAGTGCAAAGGTACACTATGATTCGCCACTTTCCTTCTGATGTTGCCTATGTGTTCCAGTATGCGGACCTTAAGACTTCTCGAGGTCCGGCCCACATACTGGAGACCACACGGGCATTCCAGCAGATAAACGACAAAAGTGGACTTGCAATTAATAAATTGCTTAGTTTTGAATGATTTCTTAGTCTTTGTCGAAATGAAGCTTGTTTTCTCTCTTGACGCGTGTTTGCACGCCTTACAACTAAAACAGTTATAGAAGCCCACTGGTTTGGGCAACCAGTTAGTGGTTTGCTCCACAATCTCCCTCCTATAAACACTGGGGACTAATTGCATCTTTAAATTGTTTGCCCGTCTAAAAATCACGCGTGGGGCTTCTGGCAGGTGGTCCTTCAATATTACATCCTTACGTAGAATGTGCCAATGCTTTTTTAAAATATCACATATTTTGTTGGCTTCAGTGTTGTAGCGTGTGACAAAGGGTACTGTAATTTTCTCATTATCTACCCTAGATTTTGGTTTAGGTTTCAAAAGTTCCTCCCTTGATAGTGCCAGTGTCTTTGTTAGGGCCTTCTCTATCACCCCCTGTTCGTAATCCCTTTCCTCAAACTTGCTTTTTAAGATCACAGCTTGTTCCTTAAACACCCCTACCTCAGTACAATTCCGCCTGATCCGGCGTAATTGGCCAAAGGGTATATTCTTTAGCCATTGTGGATGGTGGCAGCTGTTCTGTAAAATAAAGTTATTAGCATCCACCTCTTTAAAAAATGTCTTCGTTTTGATTTGGCCATCCTCTATGTAGATGGTCAAATCTAGGAAGTTAATGCTTGTCGGACTGATCTCAGATGTAAAAGATAGGTTTACCTGATTCTCATTGATATGACTTAGAAAAAGGTTTAAATCTTCTTTGCTTCCACGCCATATGAAGATCACATCATCGATGTATCTCTTCCAGAGGACTAGGTTTGCTCCAAAGGGGTTGCCTGACCAGATGTTCTTCTCTTCCCAATGTGCCATAAAAATGTTTGCATAGCTGGGAGCAAACCTAGTCCCCATTGCGGTCCCACATTTTTGTATGAACATGGAGCCATCGAACCAAAAGAGATTATGTTTTAGAATAAACTTAATTCCATCAATTAAGAATGTTTTCTGTTCAAGTGGAATTAAAGGATCTCCTTCTAAAGCATCCCTTATTGCCTCACATCCGTCTTCATGCCTAATCGAGGTATAAAGTGAGGTCACATCGCACGTGACCATGAGGAAATCTGTCTGCCACTGTACCTCAGATAAAACTCCTAGAACTTGTAGGGTGTCTCTTAGGTACGATCTGGCATTAGTGGCATACTTCTGAAGATAATGATCTACATATTCAGAAAAGTTTTGAGTCAGTGACCCAATCCCTGAGATGATTGGTCTCCCCGGGGGTCTAAGGCGGTCTTTGTGGATCTTGGGTAAGAAGTAAAATACCGCCTTTACTGGTTGTGATTTCAACAGGTATTGGTATTCTCTCTCACCCAAAATCCCCACATCCTTAGCTTCAATTAGAATGTTCAACAATTCCTCCTGAAACTTTTTTGACGGATCTTGCTCTAGTTTCTCATATGTAATGCGATCATTAAGGATGCGTAACGCTTCTGTGTGGTAGTAATGTGTGTCCATCACTACTACCCCGCCTCCCTTATCTGCTGGTTTTATAGTGATACTTCTGTCTTCTGACAATGCTTTTAGTGCTTCCCTCTCTTCCTTTTTGAGGTTATTGTGCTGTCTACTTTTTTTATTTACCAAATCCTCAAAATCGTCCATCACCAATTGGTTAAAGACTTCTAGAAATTGTCCTTTACAGTGGCTAGGGTAGAAATGTGATTTATTTTTTAACGATGAATGGACAAATTTATCAGGTACAGTTGGGGCCACTTCTGCTTCTGTGTTAATAGCTAGACTCTGATCTCCTTGTGTTACTGTATTTTTATTTAAGAAAAAACGCTTTACAGTCAATTGGCGTAAGTATTTTTGTGCGTCCACAAACAGATCGAAGCCACTTGGGCCTCTGGAGGGTGCAAAGTTTAGACCCTTTGATAAAACTTTCTCCTCTGCTTCATTCAATATTTTCGTACTGATATTAAAGACACTGCTTAACGCATTGCTCGTTTGTTTGATGCGCTTTCTTCCTCCTCTTTTCCCTCTCTGGTTCTTTTTTTTCCCTTCCCTTCCACTGATCCTGATATCCCTGGATCGTCCAGAATGGAGTATCTGTTCTGTGTTATAATTGGTGACTTTGGTGCCTGATCTAAAAAAGACACCCCCAACTTACTCCTATCGGTTCGTTCCCAGATTGGGCTATTCTGAGGCGCATGATCGTGTCTATTGTCCCTATGGTCCCCTCTTTCCCTTCTATAGTCATATCTTTCATTTGACCTTTCTTCCCTAGCCCTCCTAGGAGATCTCTCCCTTCTTGGTGATCTTTACCACCGTGGTGATCTCTCCCTTCTGTCTCGCCATTCATGCTTGTAATACCTAGTATCCCTAGAATAATGGGGTGCATATTGGTCCCTCCTATCGTAGTGTGTATGGTGCCTATGGTCCGGTCTTCTCCCATTATCCCTATCTTGTCGGGCATACTTCTCAAATTGGTTACTTATTGCTGGGTGTGGGTCTCTCCCTTTGTCTCTATCCTGTGTGTTCTGCCCTTTCCCACCTAAATTCCCCTGTCTCTCTGTTTCTACAGGTTTCTTTTGGGGCGGGTTATATGTGGTTTTTTTCGGACTCTTTTTACTAGGGCTTTCCTTTTTCAATTCCTGTGGATTATGTGATGTCCTTCTTTCTTTCCCTGTGTTAGAGTTGCTTCTGTCCCTATTCTTTTGGTCCCTAGTTGCAGATTTATCCCATTTCCTCTGCTTCCCTTCCCTGTAATCTTCCTCGTCTCTTACAAATTTTTTGTTCTTATTTACAGTAATGTTCCTTTCTAATGAGTCTAATTCCTTCGAGAGTTTTTGGTTCAAGGAGTTAAAGGAGGGGCTTTCCATAAGTGGTTCTAGAATGGTTTTAATCTGATTAATCTCATCATCCAGATTTCGTAAAGTTATCTCGTGGTGTGAAATTAACAGATTCATTAGGTCTATACTGCATGTGTCTAAGATCTTTTCCCACATACACGTATACTCGATCTCTACCAAGTCAAATGATGCTGGTTTGAATACTCTCAGGCCTCGAGGTATTCTCGAGACCCTAAGGTATTCTTTCAGATACGAGTGGTCTAATAAAATCCTAAGTTCTTTTTTCATTGCCTTGTCCAATTTCTCAAATTCTATTTTAATTATATCCTCTGCATTGATTTCTTCCTTAATGCTTAATCTGCTTTCCATATCATTACTCCTTAGTGCTCTTTTTTCAAATACACTTTGGGTAACTTCTATTTCTGTTATGGTTTCTACGGGGGTGGTGGGAATTTCCGCCACCTCCATATCAGACATAATTGGAACCCTTCACCAAAATAAAGGTTATGCTGCTGCCGGAAAAGGAACAAATGTAGGTGAAATGCAGACAAAAAACCGGGCGCTTACCTTAGGGTATTAGTACAGGGTAGAGAATAAAGTAAAATACTTATCCCAAAACCAATGGATGTAGTCTTTCACAGTGGAATCTGTAACTTGCGATGAGTTCCTCTGCTCAACCCCAGAGAGGGGTATCCAAACCCTCAGGGTATAGGAGAACGAAAAGGAAAAAAAAGGGGGAGCAAAGGATTAGAGGAGATGGACCTATATTAGCAATTCTAAAATTACTTCATAGCATATCTAGCTGTTTAATAAAGGTGGGGTGACGAAATGACAGTCGATTGTAATCAAATACTCACACGGCCCTGTATGAGCACATATGTGTAGAGATATCTTGCTTCCGGTCTTCCACTGTGAAAGACTACATCCATTGGTTTTGGGATAAGTATTTTACTTTATTCTCTACCCTGTACTAATACCCTAAGGTAAGCGCCCGGTTTTTTGTCTGCATTTCACCTACATTTGTTCCTTTTCCGGCAGCAGCATAACCTTTATTTTGGTGAAGGGTTCCAATTATGTCTGATATGGAGGTGGCGGAAATTCCCACCACCCCCGTAGAAACCATAACAGAAATAGAAGTTACCCAAAGTGTATTTGAAAAAAGAGCACTAAGGAGTAATGATATGGAAGGCAGATTAAGCATTAAGGAAGAAATCAATGCAGAGGATATAATTAAAATAGAATTTGAGAAATTGGACAAGGCAATGAAAAAAGAACTTAGGATTTTATTAGACCACTCGTATCTGAAAGAATACCTTAGGGTCTCGAGAATACCTCGAGGCCTGAGAGTATTCAAACCAGCATCATTTGACTTGGTAGAGATCGAGTATACGTGTATGTGGGAAAAGATCTTAGACACATGCAGTATAGACCTAATGAATCTGTTAATTTCACACCACGAGATAACTTTACGAAATCTGGATGATGAGATTAATCAGATTAAAACCATTCTAGAACCACTTATGGAAAGCCCCTCCTTTAACTCCTTGAACCAAAAACTCTCGAAGGAATTAGACTCATTAGAAAGGAACATTACTGTAAATAAGAACAAAAAATTTGTAAGAGACGAGGAAGATTACAGGGAAGGGAAGCAGAGGAAATGGGATAAATCTGCAACTAGGGACCAAAAGAATAGGGACAGAAGCAACTCTAACACAGGGAAAGAAAGAAGGACATCACATAATCCACAGGAATTGAAAAAGGAAAGCCCTAGTAAAAAGAGTCCGAAAAAAACCACATATAACCCGCCCCAAAAGAAACCTGTAGAAACAGAGAGACAGGGGAATTTAGGTGGGAAAGGGCAGAACACACAGGATAGAGACAAAGGGAGAGACCCACACCCAGCAATAAGTAACCAATTTGAGAAGTATGCCCGACAAGATAGGGATAATGGGAGAAGACCGGACCATAGGCACCATACACACTACGATAGGAGGGACCAATATGCACCCCATTATTCTAGGGATACTAGGTATTACAAGCATGAATGGCGAGACAGAAGGGAGAGATCACCACGGTGGGAAAGATCACCAAGAAGGGAGAGATCTCCTAGGAGGGCTAGGGAAGAAAGGTCAAATGAAAGATATGACTATAGAAGGGAAAGAGGGGACCATAGGGACAATAGACACGATCATGCGCCTCAGAATAGCCCAATCTGGGAACGAACCGATAGGAGTAAGTTGGGGGTGTCTTTTTTAGATCAGGCACCAAAGTCACCAATTATAACACAGAACAGATACTCCATTCTGGACGATCCAGGGATATCAGGATCAGTGGAAGGGAAGGGAAAAAAAAGAACCAGAGAGGGAAAAGAGGAGGAAGAAAGCGCATCAAACAAACGAGCAATGCGTTAAGCAGTGTCTTTAATATCAGTACGAAAATATTGAATGAAGCAGAGGAGAAAGTTTTATCAAAGGGTCTAAACTTTGCACCCTCCAGAGGCCCAAGTGGCTTCGATCTGTTTGTGGACGCACAAAAATACTTACGCCAATTGACTGTAAAGCGTTTTTTCTTAAATAAAAATACAGTAACACAAGGAGATCAGAGTCTAGCTATTAACACAGAAGCAGAAGTGGCCCCATCTGTACCTGATAAATTTGTCCATTCATCGTTAAAAAATAAATCACATTTCTACCCTAGCCACTGTAAAGGACAATTTCTAGAAGTCTTTAACCAATTGGTGATGGACGATTTTGAGGATTTGGTAAATAAAAAAAGTAGACAGCACAATAACCTCAAAAAGGAAGAGAGGGAAGCACTAAAAGCATTGTCAGAAGACAGAAGTATCACTATAAAACCAGCAGATAAGGGAGGCGGGGTAGTAGTGATGGACACACATTACTACCACACAGAAGCGTTACGCATCCTTAATGATCGCATTACATATGAGAAACTAGAGCAAGATCCGTCAAAAAAGTTTCAGGAGGAATTGTTGAACATTCTAATTGAAGCTAAGGATGTGGGGATTTTGGGTGAGAGAGAATACCAATACCTGTTGAAATCACAACCAGTAAAGGCGGTATTTTACTTCTTACCCAAGATCCACAAAGACCGCCTTAGACCCCCGGGGAGACCAATCATCTCAGGGATTGGGTCACTGACTCAAAACTTTTCTGAATATGTAGATCATTATCTTCAGAAGTATGCCACTAATGCCAGATCGTACCTAAGAGACACCCTACAAGTTCTAGGAGTTTTATCTGAGGTACAGTGGCAGACAGATTTCCTCATGGTCACGTGCGATGTGATCTCACTTTATACCTCGATTAGGCATGAAGACGGATGTGAGGCAATAAGGGATGCTTTAGAAGGAGATCCTTTAATTCCACTTGAACAGAAAACATTCTTAATTGATGGAATTAAGTTTATTCTAAAACATAATCTCTTTTGGTTCGATGGCTCCATGTTCATACAAAAATGTGGGACCGCAATGGGGACTAGGTTTGCTCCCAGCTATGCAAACATTTTTATGGCACATTGGGAAGAGAAGAACATCTGGTCAGGCAACCCCTTTGGAGCAAACCTAGTCCTCTGGAAGAGATACATCGATGATGTGATCTTCATATGGCGTGGAAGCAAAGAAGATTTAAACCTTTTTCTAAGTCATATCAATGAGAATCAGGTAAACCTATCTTTTACATCTGAGATCAGTCCGACAAGCATTAACTTCCTAGATTTGACCATCTACATAGAGGATGGCCAAATCAAAACGAAGACATTTTTTAAAGAGGTGGATGCTAATAACTTTATTTTACAGAACAGCTGCCACCATCCACAATGGCTAAAGAATATACCCTTTGGCCAATTACGCCGGATCAGGCGGAATTGTACTGAGGTAGGGGTGTTTAAGGAACAAGCTGTGATCTTAAAAAGCAAGTTTGAGGAAAGGGATTACGAACAGGGGGTGATAGAGAAGGCCCTAACAAAGACACTGGCACTATCAAGGGAGGAACTTTTGAAACATAAACCAAAATCTAGGGTAGATAATGAGAAAATTACAGTACCCTTTGTCACACGCTACAACACTGAAGCCAACAAAATATGTGATATTTTAAAAAAGCATTGGCACATTCTACGTAAGGATGTAATATTGAAGGACCACCTGCCAGAAGCCCCACGCGTGATTTTTAGACGGGCAAACAATTTAAAGATGCAATTAGTCCCCAGTGTTTATAGGAGGGAGATTGTGGAGCAAACCACTAACTGGTTGCCCAAACCAGTGGGCTTCTATAACTGTTTTAGTTGTAAGGCGTGCAAACACGCGTCAAGAGAGAAAACAAGCTTCATTTCGACAAAGACTAAGAAATCATTCAAAACTAAGCAATTTATTAATTGCAAGTCCACTTTTGTCGTTTATCTGCTGGAATGCCCGTGTGGTCTCCAGTATGTGGGCCGGACCTCGAGAAGTCTTAAGGTCCGCATACTGGAACACATAGGCAACATCAGAAGGAAAGTGGCGAATCATAGTGTACCTTTGCACTTTAGTTCAGCCCATGGAGGTGACCCTAAGGGTTTGACCTATAGGGGAATAGAAATGGTGGAAGAAGATTGGAGGGGAGGAGACAGGCTAAAGCACTTACGCCAAAGGGAAACATTTTGGATTTACCAACTGAAAACCCTAACCCCCAACGGTCTGAATGTTGATTTAGACATGGCTGCGTTCATATGAAAACGAATGGGAAAGCAACATTACACACATTCCCATTCATTGACCAGGGACTTCCTCCCTTTTTTCCTCCTTCTTCTTTCTTTATTCGTTAACCCACCCCCCCTCCAAGGTCCCCTCCCCCCCCTTGCCCCCTCCCCCACCCTTCTCTTTGTTTCCCCTGTCACCCACTTGATCCATTTACCAAAATATAGGGGTTGATTGGGGGAACAAGTTACCAGAAATACTGTGTTTTAACCAACATAACCCTGTTTTTTGATTATAGATACACGGATTACCATCTACTGTGTGTAAACTGCAATGACCACTAAATTCAGGTCTATATTCATCTTAAGTGGAAAATATGAGTTTGAACATAAACACCATTATTTTGAATTTCTTAGGTTCATTTATACATATCATCTAAACTTTTAACTTAATAGTTACACATGTTTTTAAAGATATATTGAAAAGAATAGCTGGATGCATTTTTTAAGTTATACTGTAATGTAATAAAACTTGTAATGTGATTGAATTTTAACTTGTGAAAGAAGAATGCCCTAGAATTTCATTTAGAGAATAGACATAGATTTTATATATATTTATATGTATATTTTTTAGTGATTGCTAGGATGCTTTTAAAAGTATTTATATTTGCACTAATTTTACCTATATTCATTGTTGTATCATATTATCATATTTTATTAAGTCAGCAAGTTTCCATTTTTAACGTTTCCCATAATGTTTTTCTACAACACACTGCAGCACCCCTGCATACGAATTAGACACCAAAACCACAATGGGGGTATATCCCTTTAAGATGGATAACAATTAAATGACCATGTTCAATCAATATACATGATTAGGGGTCTATATAAGTTAAGAAGACCCCCACCACTGTACATTTTGAGCCTGAGGAAGCCGTCAAGAACGGCGAAACGCGTTGCTCTGATTCTACACATCTTTTTGGACGTTGGAGGCCTCCGTAGCAAGTGGGATCAGACTGCAGTCACAGCCGCGTCAGAAGTTTCCATCACTTCTGAACCCGGACGCGGAAGACAGCGCAGCTGGAAGGCGACCTGCAACCACGCTGATCGGAGTGCCACGGGGTGTTTTAAACAGTATTTTGTGAGTTTATTTTCTGTTCTTATGTTTAATAAAATGTTCATTTTTGATTGAAGACTGTCACTGACGCCCTGCTATCATTGTCCCCCACGTATCCCCGTTTCCTGAATCGGGGAGGTGGGAGGATTGGAACGCGTGAGGGAAGGGGAACCGCCAGCCATTACTTTGCCCGCCAGCAGCTGATTACACGTTGCTACGGGAAACACCACGGACGGGTCCATTAAACAACCCCACATTATTCTCTCCCAGGATTGAGCTTACACATGGCCGTGTAAGTAGTATATGATTATTTTTTCTAACCCCCCCCCCCTTTTTCATCTGAACAATATCAGTCATTTGGGAATAGAAGTGGCTACCGGAAGCAAGATATCTCTACACATATGTGCTCATACAGGGCCGTGTGAGTATTTGATTACAATCGACTGTCATTTCGTCACCCCACCTTTATTAAACAGCTAGATATGCTATGAAGTCATTTTAGAATTGCTAATATAGGTCCATCTCCTCTAATCCTTTGCTCCCCCTTTTTTTTTCCTTTTCGTTCTCCTATACCCTGAGGGTTTGGATACCCCTCTCTGTGGTTGAGCAGAGGAACTCATCGCAAGTTACAGATTCCACTGTGAAAGACTACATCCATTGGTTTTGGGATAAGTATTTTACTTTATTCTCTACCCTGTACTAATACCCTAAGGTAAGCGCCCGGTTTTTTGTCTGCATTTCACAAACACTTAGAACTGTACTAAATAAAATAGAGCTGATTTCTGCTAAATGTGATAATAATGCTATATTTGATTGGGATTTCATTTTTTGTTAATCAAGTTTCTTAACAGCAGCTGTTGATTTGCAAAACAAAATTGTTGATGTGCATTCATTTACTAGGTCAGTATTTTGTTCTTTACTGTACCTCTATTTTCCATGTTATCATATATTAATTACACTGTCAAATTATCTAGAACTTTTGATGTGAACATATTTTTGAAGTGCGTCTTAAACATGGCCTTCATTTTTAGAACTTCTTCGTATCTCTGCCCTCATCTCACTTTGTAACTAAAATCTGTATGGATTGTATATTCCATGGTGTTTTGGAATGACAAAGCTATTGATTATACGTCTGGAACTGTTAAAGTTCTGCAAGTCCAAAGTAAACTAATTAGAACTGCACCTTTACAGGTTTGAGAGACCCTCTTTTAAACGCAAGAATGTCAGTTCAGGAATAAAACAAGTTAAACATCTCTGGATAAAATGAGCCATTCCTTGTTGAGATTTTTTTTATGATTGTAATTTAATTTGAAATATAAAAATGATTTCTATAAAATATCCTTAGTTTTTTTTTATGCCACCCAGAGAACATTTATTAATAACAGATCTATTTGTTTCACACACTAACTCAACAAATGTACAGTTTCATTGTTTCATTGTTTTATTTTGATCTATGTCCACCCTGATGAAGTATAGATGAGAAATGGCAGGGTGTGTTCTGTTAAATATTATCCCACAACCAGTGGATTATAAGATGGATGGGGATCGAACATCCAAAGTTCTCATAGTGGCCAGTGATTTTCTGAAGTATTGCAGTTTACAAAAAGGTGATCATACATTGTATAAGCAACGGGGTCATTTCAATGTGCAATGCTCAATGGATATTCTGAAGCCAGGGCACGTTGGTATGAATGGCTCCCGATAGCATTAACACAGTTCCCTTTTAAATCACTCCAAGTCCTGTAATATTTCCTCCACTTTATTGGGAAAAGGTAGCAGGGTACAGATACTTGTGGATGGTGTGTAGTGGTGATTATTAGTTAGGAACCGGTAAAAAGAGATGGCCTCACCAAGGGTTATAAACAGAGAAAGGTTCTTTACTCACTGTCTCCAGGGTTGAAAAGAGGAAGTGAGGTGCGGTGTGGGCAAAGGACAAGTCTAGGGACAGACCATGTCTGAACAAACAGGAGGGGGGGCAGACTAGTCCATTCTGGTGAGGATCTCAGAGACTGCTGTAGCAGCTCACTGATGTCATGCTCGCAGGCAAGGAATGCAACATTGTTGCAAGCCACGCAGGCACAGTATGTGTCTGCAGACTCCATGCAGCTGGGAATAAAATCTGACAGGCAGAAACTGCAAAGGAGAGAGGGGGGTGAGTCAGAAATGTGGCTCTTGTTCCATAACACTCCCCGTCTGGTATCTGTAGATACCACTATATGGCAAGCTATGTGGAACATATGTGCAATACATACAACATAACAATATACTGCAAAGCTCCATATTTCCATAGCAATGTGATACCGGCTGGTACCACTGGCATCAAAGTCCTTTGGCCAGGCCTTCCAGTAAGGGAAGCCAGGTGGGTGCGTAGCTCTTGGTTAGCTTGATGCACCACAATGTCTCTTAAAAGTCCACGGCACTGGTAACCAGTTTTTCCCCATCACAGTCCGATTTGGGCATTAGAAGGATAGTCTCTGTAATGGGTCTTAGGAAGGTTTTAACGATCCCATTCTGGGCCACTCGTACTTCCACTTTGCGAACCCTTTCGTCTTCGCTTGGGATAGTTCTTATTATAAGTCCCATGGGCCATTCATTTCTTGCCACCTGTTTATCTTTCAACAAGACCACATCCCCCACTTGGATATCTGGTTTTACTGTTTGCCATTTGTGGCGTTCTTGAAGTGTCACCAGATACTCGCGTCTCCAGCGGTCCCAAAATGTGTTGGCCAAGTACTGCACCTGTCTCCACTGTCGTTTGTACATATCCTTAGAATGGAAGTTTTCGACTGGTGTGGAGATGTTCCCTACTTTCTGGGTTAACAGCATTGCTGGTGTCAGAATACTTGGCGATTCTGGATCTGTTGACACTGGGATCAAGGGCCTAGCATTGACTATTGCTGATATTTCGGCCATGAATGTGGTTAGCACTTCGTGAGTGAGTCGAGTCAGATCGGTTTTTAGCATTATAGAATCCAAGATACGCCGAACCACTCCGATCATGCGTTCCCATGCTCCGCCCATGTGAGAGGAGTGAGGGGGGTTGAATGTCCACGTGCACTCTTGGTCGCGCAGGTATCTTTGGATACTATTGTTTCTATTGTCTTTAGTGTCCATTTGTAATTCCTTGCATGCTCCAACGAAATTGGTGCCACAATCGGAGCGTATTTGTTTAACTGGTCCTCTGACGGCAAAGAACCTTCTGAGGGCATTTATGAAGCTTGAAGCATCCATAGATTCTATAACCTCGATGTGTATAGCTCGTGTACTCATGCAGGTGAAGAGTACCGCCCATCGTTTGCTGTTTGCTAGTCCGCCCCTAGTTCTACGCGAGATGACCATCCAGGGCCCAAATACATCAAGTCCTACATAGGTAAAGGGGGGTTCTGTATTAAGTCTGTCGACAGGTAGATCCGCCATCCTTTGGTCTTGGCTTTTGCCTCTCAGCATTCGGCACCTAACACATTTGTGGAGATTACTGGCCACGCACCTTTTCATGCCAACGACCCAAATGCCCGCTGCCCTAATGGCGCCTTCGGTGAAGTGTCGTCCCTGATGCATGACTTGTTCGTGGTAGTGGCGCACCAACAAAGTGGCGATGTGATGCCGGCCAGGGATGATGAGAGGGTTGCTTTCCTCCCTGCTCAGTTGGGACTTATTGAGGCGGCCTCCTACTCTCATGAGGCCGTCGTTGTCGATGAAGGGATTCAACTTCCAGAGTGGACTGTTTTTGTGAACACTCTTCTTTCCGCGAATGCAATTGATCTCTTCCGCATACGTTTCTCTTTGAACATGACTGAGAACAGTTTCCTTAGCCTTTGTAATTTCCTTTACGGTGCGCAGCTCTTTACAGATGTGCCAGCCGTGGCAGCCGGTAGTTTTACCATCTGATGTCTGACGGAAGGTGGAGGCTATATGCCCGAGATGGGCTACTGCTCGCAGAAGGGCCGTCCATCTTGAGAAGCGTTGGAATCGATGTGATCCGAATGCGTTTTTGTGCGATACATTGGTGAGTACCACGGATACTTGTGGGGGCCTTATCTCCGTATCCTTTTCGGGATCCACGAGTCCAAAATCGTCAACTGGGGTTGGTAGCGTTTCCGCAGGCTGCGCAAGAAACATTGGTCCTGTGAGCCACGACGTATTCTGCAGTTGAGATGCGGGTACTGATCTGGTGGCGTGATCTGCGGGATTTTGCTCTGTGGGCACGTGGTGCCATTGTTCTGGTTGGGTTGACTTCCTGATTCTTTCTACGCGGTTAGCTACGTATACGTAGAATCTCCTTTTCTTATTGTAGATGTATCCCAGTACCACCTTGCTATCTGTGTAGAGTTTGACGGCATCTGGTTTGCTGTCCATCTCATTCTCGATAAGCTCCGCCAGTTCTACTGCTAACACTGCACCACACAGCTCTAGTCTGGGTATAGTATGGTCGGGTTGTGGCGCCAGCTTAGCTTTGCCAAGGATGAACCTGATGTGGCAACTTCCATCCACGTCCGTGGTTTTTAGGTAGGCCACCGCTGCTATAGCTTTGGTGGAGGCATCTGAGAACACGCAAAGCTCTTTGCTGTGTGCGGCGGTGAGAGATATAGGTGAATAGGGGCGTGGGATTTGAAGTTGCTCGAGGGCCTTCAAGGAGTATTTCCACGTTTCCCACTCTTTCCGTTTTTCTGGAGGTAGTGGGGTGTCCCATTCCTGTTTTTCGAAGGACATTTCTCTGAGGAGGGATTTCCCTTGTATAGTGACAGGAGCCACGAATCCTAGCGGGTCGTAGAGACTGTTAACGGTGGACAGGACTCCGCGACGTGTGAAGGGTTTTTCTTCGATGGCTACCTGGAACGTAAAGGTGTCTGTTTTAAGGTTCCAGCTTATCCCTAGGCTCCGCTGTATGGGAGGCGTGTCGGTCCCCAGATCCAAATTCTTGAGATCTGGTGCTTGATCATCTGCATGGAACGCCTTCATCACTGTGGCACTGTTGGAAGCTATTTTGTGCAACCTTAGGTTGGCTTTTGCTAACATCTTTTGTGTCCTCTTGAGTAGATCTACGGCTTCTTCTTCGGTGGGAACTGATTTTAATCCGTCGTCCACATAGAAGTCTCTTTCGACGAAGCTCCTGGCGTCTTTCCCGAACTCTGCTTCTCCGTCTTGGGCCGTTCTTCTGAGGCCGTAGGCTGCCACTGCAGGTGATGGGCTGTTCCCGAAGACATGTACTTTCATGCGGAACTCCGTGATTTCTTTTTCTATGTCGTCATCTTGGTACCACAGGAATCTTAGGTAGTTACGGTTGTCTTCTCGCACAAGGAAGCAGTGGAACATCTGTTGAATGTCTGCGGTTACAGCGATAGGTTCCTTGCGGAAGCGGATCAGCACTCCCAGAAGACTGTTTGTCAGATCCGGCCCGGTGAGGAGAACATCGTTTAGGGAGACTCCCTGATGCTGGGCACTGGAGTCGAATACCACTCGGATTTGGCCAGGTTTCTGGGGGTGGTAGACGCCAAACGACGGGAGGTACCAGCATTCTTCGCCTTCTTTCAGTGGGGGCGCCGACTCTGCATGGCCACTGTGGAAGATTTTTTGCATGAAGGCCACAAAGTGTTCCTTGGTCTCCGGTTTCCTTTGTAGGTTACGGCGGAGCGAAGCGAGCCTAGACATAGCATGGTCTCTGTTGTTTGGGAGGCGTCTTCTTGGCGAGCGGAAAGGTAGTGGGGCCACCCAACTGCCCAATTCGTCCTTGAAGAGCTCCTTATCCATTAACCTCAAGAATTCTTTGTCTTCCATTGATGGCGCCTGTTTGTCGTCGTCCTTTGTTGTCTGGAACACTGTACTCCCTAGGTCATCGGGGTATTTTCTTGCCACAGGCGCGTCTCCGTAGTTCCTTTTGGTCTCGAGCTTCTCGTGGACCTGAAAGTGGTTCGGACAAGGTTTGAAGTGAGATATACGACCGTTCTCCAGCAAGTTCGTCTGTAGGGCGCCTACGTTGTCGGGTCCTCGTATCCTGTCTATGCATACTTCTCCAACTACCACCCATCCTAGATCGAGCCTTTGGGCGCTTGGGCCGTTGTGGTCCCCATTTCGCTGTTCGCGGATCTTGTGTGCTCTCATGATGTCTCTGCCAAGTAGCAGCAGGATCTGGGCATCTTCGTCTAGTGGTGGGATGTGATCGGCAATGGTTTTTAGATGGGGATGGTGTCGCGCCACGTCTGGCGTGGGGATCTCAGTCCTATCTTCCGCCATGTGATTGCACTCGATGAGTGTGGGAAGGGGCATGCTCACTTTGCCGTCTATTGAGCATATGGTGTAGCCATTCACTCTTCTCCCTGTAGTCTCCATTCGCCCTGCGCACGTTCTGAGAGTGTAAGGAGAAGTACTGTCTTGTATGCCGAACATATCGAAGAATTCTGACCTGACCAGCGATCGGTTGCTCTGGTCGTCGATGATTGCATACATCCGTTTGGCTCTTTGGGGTTGTCCCTCTGGGTGCACTGCTACCAGACATATTTTAGAGCAAGATCTACCGTCGTCTCCTTCTCCGCATACTTCTGTGCATTTGGATGCTACTGACGTCGGGGGGGGGGTGTCTCCTACTTCTTCCTCCCCGCCCTGCTTTGTCGGAGGGTTAGGGGCTTTGCTTGCTTTGGGCTTCATAGCTTCCGGGTGTAGAGCGGCTATGTGCCTGTCGCTATCGCACTCTGTGCATTTCATAGCTTCTTTGCAGTCCTTGAATAAATGAGTTGTGGAAGCACAACATTTGAAACAGGCTCCCCATTCCCTGAGTAGGTTCTTTCGCTCCTCTATGGGTTTCAGCCTGAATCCGAAGCACTTGTTAAGTGGATGCGGCTTTTTGTGGATAGGGCATTCTTTGTTAAGGTCTCTTGGTTTTTTGTCCCTGTCGGCCGTCTGGCTGGGACTCGCGTGGGTCGTAGGGGGCACGTCCGTCCTGTGGACCGAGATGGGTGTTCTGGAGTCCTTGCACCTTGCTGTTGACCTTTCGTTCCTCGGGTGGCTGGCGCTGGATGTGGTTTGCGCACCTAAGATGAAGCTGGGGTCGTTTCTTGTCTTTGCCGCTTCGCAGATGAAGCTCACGAAGAACGAGAATGGGGGGAAGACAACCTGCTTCTCCCTTTTGTATTTGGAACCTTGTGAAAGCCACCTTTCTTGGAGGTTGAAGGGTAGCTTCTCCAGGATGGGTCTCACTCCACGAGCTGAATCTAGGGCGTTGAGACCTATTAAGGAATGGTCTTTCCTTGCGGACTCCAGTTCTTGCAGCAGGTCTCCAAGATCTCGTAACTTCGAGTAGTCTTTACTCGTGATCTTGGGGAAGCTCTCGATTCTTTTGAAGAGTGAATCCTCGACTGCTTCAGGGCTGCCATAGGTCTCTTCTAGCCTTTCCCACACTAGGTCCAGACCTACTTGGGGTTGATGTGCGTTTGCCGTCCGAAGTCTCTGCGCTTGCTCCCTGGATACGTTCCCCAAGAACTTAACTAACAGGTTGAGCTCTTCCCTTGCTGAGAAGTCCAAGCTGTCGATTGCGTCTTTGAACGTGAATTTCCACGTCCGGTAGTTCTCAGGGCGGTCGTCGAAGCTGATGAGTCCTGCGTGCACCAAGTCGCGCCGGATCATGTACTTGGCTATGTCTGTCAGACCTGAGACGTCGGCGCGTTTGCCCCGTTCTGAGGTAGTTGCTGGGACGGTCTGTGCGGTCGCCTCTTCCTTTGCGTGGACGCGTGATGGCTGCTGGCCAGTGTGAGGGGCTGTTTTCTCCCGCGTGGGTGTACCTGGATTACGAGCCTGTTGTGGTGCATCCGTGTGCGCTCTGGCGTGTGGATCACTGTTGCGGCTGTGGCTATCCCAGGCAGCGTGTGCCATTGACGGAGCAACGTCTTCTCCTCGTGGTCCTAGCGAGTCTTCGTTGTCTGTGGTGTCGCTCCCTCCGTGTTGAGATGGTGCGCTGGTGTTTACACTGAAGAGGCTCCTTACGTAGTCTTCAGTGCGTTGGGCTGGATCCTCTGAGGCTATCCGTCTGTACGGTAGCTCCCCGCCGTCCTGTCTCGCAGCTGCTTCCAGGACTTCGGCTTGGGCTATGGCGGCAGCGGCTTCCTTCTCTTGATTGAGTGCCTCTAGATCCGCGTCTAATTTGGCTCTTTCTGCCCTTACGGCTGCCTCTCTTCGACCATATTCGGCCCTGGCACGTGCGGCCTCTGCGGTGGCTCGCGCCTTGGTAGCGCTCGCGCTTGCGCTAGACGCGTGAGATTGCACTGATCTTGCTGACCTTGATGAGTGTCTGGATATGCTTGAGCGCTGCGATGCGGTTTCCAGCAAAAGGTCCTTTCTCCTACTCTCAGCCTCCGTGATAGTGGTACGCACGCGGCTGTCTCGTGCCAGGTCAATGTTACTCTGTAAGTCTCTTTCTTGCAGGCTTTTGCTGGTGTTGGCCCTGGTCAGGTAAGTAACGTATGCCTCTGATAGCTCTTGATAACGCGAGTGATCAGTCCTTAATTGCGTTATTGCCTGCTCGAGCTGCTGCGCATAGTTGCCAATACTAGTGACATTGCGTATTCCCAGTGTGGTTGTTTCCCAGGCCAACTCTAATTTAGCGCGGTGCGCTTCAATGTCAGTCTCATATTTTTCGCGGGCCTTTTGTGTCAGTGTGACTGTCCGTTTAGGCCTTGCGCCTGCCTGCGCCTGTTGCAGATGCGCAGCGGTCTCTGTGTCTGAGAGATCGCTTTCCTGCGTGATGTCTGGTGAGGCTCTGAGTTCTGCCATGCTGTAGGTGTGTGTAGGCCTTTGCCAGTGCGTGTGGCGTGCGGTCTTTTACCTTGTCAGCGATGGGCGTCTGTCTCAGATGATGCCGAGCGGTGTCCTGCAGCGTGCAGCGTTGGGGTAGCTGTACTTACAGGTGTCCGTTGGCTCCTCACTGTGGGGCTGAGCAGCGGGTGGACTCAGGCAGAGAAAAAGGCAGTTAGTAATTGTGAGAGGAGCACTGCTTGTTGCAAGGCTGCTGCGCAGCTTGCTGTATAAAGCTTGCTGCCCTGTCTGGCAGAGTGAAGCTGCTGCTTGTCCTGGGGTGCAGAGACTATTCTGTATAGCATAGAGTCTTTGAGTAGTAGCTGCTGTGTGATTCCTTTGTGTAGTATTAGCAAAGTAAGGCTGCTCACTGTCTTTGCATAAAGCTGTGGTAGTTTGCTGTGTAGAGGCTTGTGGCTCTGTGTAGCAACGTGCTTGTGCAATGTGGTGAGAGACTGCTGTTTATTTATTTGCTACGTAAGCTGCTCGCTTGTATCTTTAGCATAAAGGCTGTGGGTAGCAGCTCCTCTGTGTGTATTTCCCAAGGCACACGGTCCTCTTTTTACTATTCTGAAGCCAGGGCACGTTGGTATGAATGGCTCCCGATAGCATTAACACAGTTCCCTTTTAAATCACTCCAAGTCCTGTAATATTTCCTCCACTTTATTGGGAAAAGGTAGCAGGGTACAGATACTTGTGGATGGTGTGTAGTGGTGATTATTAGTTAGGAACCGGTAAAAAGAGATGGCCTCACCAAGGGTTATAAACAGAGAAAGGTTCTTTACTCACTGTCTCCAGGGTTGAAAAGAGGAAGTGAGGTGCGGTGTGGGCAAAGGACAAGTCTAGGGACAGACCATGTCTGAACAAACAGGAGGGGGGGCAGACTAGTCCATTCTGGTGAGGATCTCAGAGACTGCTGTAGCAGCTCACTGATGTCATGCTCGCAGGCAAGGAATGCAACATTGTTGCAAGCCACGCAGGCACAGTATGTGTCTGCAGACTCCATGCAGCTGGGAATAAAATCTGACAGGCAGAAACTGCAAAGGAGAGAGGGGGGTGAGTCAGAAATGTGGCTCTTGTTCCATAACAATGGAGTTAATAAGATTGCTACCGTCCTTGTTTGAATAAACAATATTCATTCCATTTGGAAACCCTGTTTCAACTGAATCGCACAGAAGAGGCATATAAGTGAAGGAACTGGCTTGTGTAACATCTTTCCAGAAGTAACAGGGGACCTCGTGTTTATCTGTAAAGGAATATGGTTAGACACAGAGTGGCTGCTTACTGTTCACCAACAATATGGCTGTATTTTGTATAGCAGTGTTGAAAGGACACATGAAGTAGCCATAGGGGCTAATTCTCTAAGCTGCAAGATCGCCGATCCAGGCGTTTCCGTGTCAGATCGCACGGATCGGTGATCTAGCAGCTTAGAGAATATATCCAAGAGTGTCGATGTCATCAAAACAGATGAGTAGTTTATTGCTCAGCTGGACCCTTCAGAGTAGATCCAGTTCCATTTGTTATGATACAGTAAGATCACCCATATAATTTTGTACTGGAGTGCTGTTGAAGAGGGACTAAAAAAAGCTTTCGAGTAGAGGTAAATGCTTCTGTGAGAAGCTGAAACAACACACTCTATATGCCTGTGAGCACTGTAAACTCTTTACAAATTGTTACTGGATGTTGTTTAATTTATGACCACATCATCCTTTATTCCCATGTAAATCGCTGCATGGATCTGCAGGGAACCCTTGTTTTGATTTTAAAAAAAATATTTTCATTTTATCTGAACACATAGCGGTCTTTATATCAATGCAAAGAAAAGTTTGCTTTGACGCACACTTTTCCCACTTTTCAGCAGCCAACTTGTTCATCATCTTTCTTGTTGGCCAGCAAAGTGTATGCCACTGGATGGACTTTTTTTTTGCTGCAAAGAAGTATCAAGTATATTCTCCCTAATTACATGATATAGTACATGGCATGCTACATAATACCTCTCTGTCAGACTCTACCAACCCGGTCATAAAATACAACTCTGCCCTATCCTCTCTTGATTTACATGCCCCTCTTTTTCTCTGCCGCTCATGACCTTCTAACCTTAGACACTGGTTAAATTGTGACACACGCATGCTCTTGCACTCGCTCCTTTGAACACCTATGGAGGAAACCTCACACTCTCGCAGACTTCCTTCACTACAAATTTATCCTATCCTGTTTCAACTCTGCCCTCTCCCATGCTGAACAAACCTACTTGTCATCACTAATCAACACTCACAAGTCTAACCAATGTTGCTTCTTCTCTGTCTTTGACTCTCTACCTGTTTTTCTTCCTCTATTTCACCTCAGGACTTTGCTGACTATTTAAAGACAGAGGTGGATTCCATTCGTCAAGGCATTCCCTCTGTATCCTCCTCATAGTCTACACGTCTTGCTAACTCTTCTCTTGCCTTCCTTTACTCTTTTCCTCTGTCACAGAGGAGGATGTATCGCTGCTGATGTCCTCTTCCCACTCGCTGTCTTGACCCCATTCCCTCTCATCTCCTCAAATCTCTCGCTGCTACTTTAATCCCAACACTCACAACATTTTCAACTCCTTACTCTACTCTGCTACTTTTCCCTCCTTCAAGCATGCAACAGTTATACCTTACTAAAGAAAAAGAAAGCTTGAACCTACCTGTCTCTCTAATTACCGCCCTGTCTTCCTCCTGCCTTTTGCCTCTAAACTTCTGGAACGCATTGTATTCTCATTTGCTCTATTTTCTAACCACCTATTCTCTCCTAGATCCTCTACATTTTGGTTTCTGCACTACTCATTCCACTGAAACGGCTCTCACTATAATAACCAATGACCTCCATGCTACCAAAGACAAAAGTTATTACACTCTTCTCATACTACTTTACCTCTCTGCAACCTTTGATACTGTGGAGCACCCTCTTCTCTTTCACATTATCCATACTCTTGGTATCTGTAACAGAGCTCTATCCTGGATTTCTTCTTGCCTCTCCCATCGTACTTTCCGTGTCTCGTTTGCCAACACCTCCTCATCTTTGTCGATGTCTCTGTGGGCATACTCCAGGGGTCTGTCCTGGGACCTCTTTTCTCTGTACCCACTTTCTCTAGGTGACCTAATCACATCTCTTGGGTTCAAATATCACCTCTATGCTTATGACACACACATTTACCTTTCAACCCCTGACCTTACACCTGCTGTAGAGATCAAAGTCTCTGAATGTCTCTCCACTATATCATCCTGGATGGCCCTCCAGCAACTGAATCTTAACATGTCAAAGACGGAGCTCCTCATAATTCCTCACAAACCTGGCTATCCTGCCCCCTTCTACATTACTGTTAGCAGTACTATCATACACCCAGTATCAAAAACACGCTGCCTAGGTGTCACATTTGACTCCTCCCTCACATTCTTCTCTCATATTCACAATTTAGCTAAAACCTGTCGTTTTTTTCCTCCGTAACATTGCAAATATGCGCGCTTTCCTGTCACTCTACTTTCTCGCTATACACCTGCCCGACTCTTGCATTCTGCTCAAAGATGTCTTCTGTCTACCCCTTTTGTATCTAAAGCCCTCTCCCATTTCAAACCTCTCATACACTTGCCCCACACCTCTGGAATGCCCTTCCCCTCAATATCCGATTTGCACCTCCTCTCTCCACCTTTAGGGCCTTTCTTAAAACACACCTCTTTAGCGAAGCATATGGGTAGCTCCGCTGGCTGGTACTATACATCTCACATGCACTGACCATAGCCCCTTTCGGACGCAGTTACCAGAATGTCCTTACCACTTAGATTGTAAGCTCTTTGGGGCAGGGACTCCTTGTCCTATTGTTTTATGTCTGAAGCCCTTAATCCCATTATGTGTAATAATATTATGCCACGTGTATTACTGTTGTATGTACATACAGTAGATGGTGCTATATAAAGATATACATACATACATACATCTAGAGATGAATTGCTGGTTCCAAAACCGAAAATTCAAAGCAAGGAGGTTGCACTGTTTATTTCTACATATAACTCACAATGGGAGGACATGTATTGTAAAGCACTATGTACCTGGATGGTGCTAAATAAATAAGCCTATACATACATGCATACCAATAGACCCTAAGCCTACAAAAATGAATACACTTCCCATTTCAATGCAACCATCATAATCTGCATTTTTAATTCATTAATTGAAGTATAAATATTTCATTTATTATTAAGTTTGCTACAGCATTCTAGAACTTTTGTTGGTTATCGAAAATAGTAGATTCAAAGCAGATTATGGTACCTTGTACTGGACTAACATAAAAAAAAATCTTCATAGTTTGTTGGTAATGAGCTTTCTTAACCTTCCATGACACAATTCTACATCTCTGGCTTCATCAGATAATTATATGTGTAAAGTTCCAATGTTTGTGTACTTCAACATCTATGCAGAGCTTTCCTGCTGGTCCAATAGCATGTACCCTATACTTTTCCATAGGAATCAGCTTGTGTTTATTGTTTAATGATTCATTATGCTAATTAACCTGGGTGGATGAGTGCTGAGAACATATAATGGTCCATTTGAAGTAAAATCGGTGACTCCCCCCCCCCCCCAGGGCCAGTGTGGCTCTTCTCCACAACAATTACACTGATTGCAGGGGAGAGCGTGGGCTTCTGTAACTCTCTTACCTTCTCCTTCGCAATGTCTTCCTGCAGTGTTCCTCATCATGGCGCTGCAATGTCAAATGGTGCCATGACAATGGGGCGTCACATGACATTGTGACATCATGCAGCATCATGATTGTTATGACAACAGGACGCCCCGTGGCGCTGCCTTGCCATTACAACACGACATCACGTGATGTCCCGTTGTCATGGCAACACGACGCCATTTCACATTGCGGCGCCATGATGAGGGACACTGCAGGAAGACAGGAGAAGGTAAGAGGCCCCGCACCAGTTCCCTGCACCGAGCCACACAACATTACCAGCCGGCCCTGCTGTTACCAAATCCATTGAGGTCATTCTGTTTGATATGTCATGCAGTGCACGTTGCGTTTTGCAAACACAGTGACTGTTTGCTCAACGCCTAGTACCCCTAAAGTGCAGTGGACTGGAGGGATCTACTGGAGTCCTGTGGGATGCATTGTGCTGAGGGTGGGATCTGGAAGGAAGTTCTTTAGTGTTCGTTCTATTTCTATAAAGATTGTTATATTTTTACCTTTGGCTCCAGCATGCTTTTAGGGTAATGGGTTGTAATCTGTCGATGATAACACAATTGTAATTTCCTCCATTAAGGACAAAATTTCACATGCAGATAGCAACCTTTGCTCCCAAAGGGTAATATAATACTAATCATTGCAGTAACCCTTTGGCCGTAAAGGGATTTTACCCCTTTATTGCTAGATATAGCGGCTTCCAGTACATTGTAAGTTCATGTCTTGCAAACCTCTGCGCAACCAAAGGGGTAAACATTAAACACAAGCCCACAAACCATAAACATACCTGAACATCATGAAAAATGGTTAAATATATTTTTCAATATTAACCCCTTCGTAGCGTAAGTGGCCAGCTAGGCAGGGTTAACAAATGTGTAGTTGGCCTTCAAGGACGGCTAAAGTGTTAATAGAGTCCATGCTGTAAAGCAGAGGTGGCCAGCCTGACTGGGGTTTGGAGACAGAATTTACCAGTGTCATTGTCATTTAGTGTCATTGTCAAAAGGCAGCAATGAAAAAAAATCTAATTTATTCCTAAATCATTTATTATACTGAACAGAACTAACAAATGTTTTAATTATTCATCCATTTATTTTTTTGCTGTGCCATGTTGTACCGCCTTTAGTGTATTTGTCACTAAAAATAATTGTCCACACTTCCAGATATTATCACATTTTTCAATATCAGCGATTAGTGAGTTTCTCTCCTAAGTAAATACAGGCCATCGGCTGATATTATTGTAAAGATATTGTTGTACATTCCATAACTGCAGAAACCTTTTTTCTTTACTCCAAGATATATACGATTGATGCATAATGATATGAGAATTATGCTGTTCATTTCAATTTGTCTTAAATCCCTCTCTCCTGCCAAGTTTCCTACACTCCAGTTTCTTATTTGCTGACTTGCTAAACCAACATAGATAATAAGGATAGCACAATTGGCTGTGGATGACTCCACTTCAGGGGCTGGCATTCTATATACAGTATGAGCCACTGTACAGTACTTCATAGCCTCTAAATGTATCTGCAATATATTTGTTATCCCCCTGGATTGGTACGGACGGATTTCATTAGGAAACTAAAAGTAAATGCTCCTTTAAACTGCCAAAGAGAAAGATAAGGACAGAACAACGTAGAAACATAAGTACATGCCACCACCTGCTTGCAGTACAAGGCATATTGTAATTCTGTTTACCCTAACACACCGTTCCCAGCGCAGACAGAAATGGCTTTATTATTTACAGTCTGCACTTAGCACAGTCATCAAGGTTGATTGTGGGTTTATTGTTGCTGGCCAACCTCCTTACACCAGCAGGTGCCTGGCACACCGAGTTACACTCCCATGAAACATTGACCCTGGAATACGTGAACAAGCAGTGATGGATTCTGTTTACCCCAACTGTGAGCCTGCTCCTCCCTTACTGTGGAAACATCCCACGGACAATAAAATGTTTGTGGTGAGCCAAAAACTCAACTGCAAGCTCATTCTTTCCTGACTCATTCATGACTGTATTGAACTCCATAGGGCAATGTTTAACTCTAAACATGTACCGAAACTCTTCCAGGTTATAATGGGAGGTGAGGGGGGGGGGGGGGTCTCTTCTTGCTGACTCCCTTGTAAAAAAAAAGAAGAAAAAGCAAACAAAAAGGAGAGATGTGGAAGGGCATTTGAACACATTACCTGTCAAACTAATTTTCACTATATTAAAAAAAAAAACAGTTTCTTTGATGGTTAATGAATATTTAGCTCTATCTTGGAAAAACATGTTTGGGAGACTAATAGGGATTGCGCAATGTGAATAATAGGTGTAGAACAGGGAGAAGGAAATGGATATTTTGAGGCAGTACTTTTCTCCTAAATAGAAACATAATGAGGCGTTTCAGATATGGCTACTGTACCTCACCTAGCAAACCATACATTGAAAGAACTCCTCCATGTTGCAACTTCTCTTTCTAAAGAGGTTGTTTTTCAAAGATGCCTAGATTTTTAAAAAAAATTGAGGTGTTGGTCTGCTATGCAAAATGAGTGAGCGCTTCAATAGTTCTGTTTTTATTTGGACTAATTACATATATTTGTAGGGGTGTTCTGGTTTCCCCTCTGTACCTCCGCTGCAGGGTGCAATCACGGGGGGGGCTGTGAGGGAGCGTCCGGAGGTTCCGCAGCGGCCTGATAGCACAGGGCGCCGCCATGTTGTTTGGGCATTGCGCAATACTCATACGCGACCGGAGGCACGGAGAGAGTTCGCGCATGCGCAGTGTAAGCGAGCGAACGGCTGGCCAATAACCAGGAGGCTCTGAAGTTAAACTACAATTCCCAGGAGCCTCAGCAGAGCCACATGACACCAGGGAACGAATAGGAGTGCAGGGATTGCTGGCAGGCAGGAAAGGGAAGCGTGGGGGAGAGACCACACTAGCAGAGGGCGCCGGAGGAGCAAGGGGAGAGGTTGTGTGTGCAGGGGGTCAGTGACCCACCTGCGTAGGCCAGATTTCCTCTCAGGCCCAGTGCAGACCCTGAGTCACCATTAGCTTGTGGTGCTGCAGGGAAAGCCCTAGAGAGAGAGACATTCTATTCCCTAACTGTATTAGCAGGCAGGGACACAGTGTTATTCCGGAGCTGCGGTGTGTGAACAGTGCTTTGGGCTCAAGCTGCTGGACATCACCAACTCGTGAGAGACTACGCTGGATCGGCGGATCCTTTTTGAAGTCTGTTGCCGGCTGCTGGAGTAGCCGGAAGGTATTTAATAAGTTCACCAACACCGGTACCTTCAGACGCTGATCCCGCCTTGGGGGAGGGATCTTTGGGGACACTGGGTTGAGTGACCAAGGGACTGAGTCTATACATTGGACACGGTGTGGGGTGCACGCGGTGGTGGGAAGTGACATTACTCAGTGTGGAGAGTGGCCAGGCCACTGCTGTATATTTACTGAATATCAGCTATTCATGTACTGTGGATATATGTGTTTTATCCCTAATAGGTGTAAGCTAAGGTTTTGCGATTACTTATTAGTAAAAGGTTACAACGTTGAGGCTTGTGATCATTATTCTTACCTAGAGGAATCTTACTTATTGGGGATCCTGGGTAAGTGGAGGCGCTGCCAAGAACCTATTGATACCCCAGGCTCCCAGTTAGCGGAGGCCCAGATCTCGCTGAGCCAGCAGGTACATACAGCACTAGTAGTCTCTCTATATCAGCAGGAAAGAGGGCTACATATTTTAAAGACAAACTTTCAACAGCAAATGACTCTTCGCCAGCTCAAGCAGCACTGAGAAACTCGGGAATAGAGCATTGCTCTCAAAAGCTTGTCTTTAAAGTATAAGTATTTAAAAAAGGTAACACCTGTTATTACAGTACTCACTTTTGAACAACTACAAGGTTCTATCTGCTTATTCTTAGCTCAGTGGTTTCCAACCTTTATTTGGTTAAGGAACCCTATGTGAAATTCTGAGGAACCCCAACCGTCTCTAATAGCGCGTCAGAAATCAGGTGCATTGTAAGCAACCCCAACCCTCTCTAATAGCGTATCTGAGATCCGATGCATTGTAAGGAACCCCAACCCTCTCTAATAGTGCGTCTGAGATCAGATGCATTGTAAGGAAACCCAACCCTCTCTAACAGCGCGTCTGTAATCAGATGCATTGTAAGGAACCCCAACCCTCTCTAATAGCGCGTGTGAGATCGGATGCATTGTAAATTCTTCTGTATTTGGTACAATTTGCAAATTACTGCTGCGGCCGAGTTTATTTGAGCATTTGCCCGGTCTCGGCCGCAGCAGTAACCAGGCGCGCGCGCCCTCCGATCGGGGCTTTCTCCCTCCGCTCGCCGGGTCCCCCGGAACCCCCTGCCGCCGTCCCCCACATCGCGGGACACCAGGGCTCCCTCGGGGAGCCCTGGATGCGCGTGCAGGGGGCGCAGGCACCCGATGACGCGTGACCGCGCGTCGATGACGCGCGGCACGCCGAGGGAGTGCGGCTAGCATGCCGGGGCATCCCCAGGCTTGCGGAGCTAGCCGCACTTAAATAAAATGTGCCGCCTCTGTACATGAAAATTACAGGGAACCCTTTAGGAACCCTGGTTGAAAAACACAGGCTTAGCTGCTGGTTGCCAAACACAGTACTGTTATGTTGTGTAAAGAGTTGATTAAAAAAAAAAAAAAAAAAAACTTTATTGGTTTACAAATTTAAAGTCATAAAAGAATAAACACCACGGAGAATGCAATTCACATTGTTCTTAGGCCCAGATCCACAAAAACTCAGTTGTCAAGTAACCTAAATTATAATCACGTTAAGATTAATGGCACATCTTCAAAGGGCATGTCATGTATTCTGCTGTAAAGAGCATGTTGTTAAAGTTAGTGATAATGACATGCAAATGGTGCGTTACTATACCGCATATCCACAAAAGTCACTTAAGGTTAACGCAGGGACTTGGAAAATATATAAACAATGCTGCACACCAAAAAGTATATATAAAAAAAAACATACAATTACCGCTGCCCCTGGTTCAGGGAATACCTGTCAGTAATCCAAGTTGAGATAAAGAGAAATACAACTCGGGGCACTTCGGATTTTAAACTAATTTATTTAGTCAATAGATTCGACGTTTTGGTCGTCACAGTGACATTTTTCAAGAGTGACTGGCATAATGATGACCAAGAAGTCCCCAGGTGTCACTCGTAGGTAATCATCCAGGTGTCCTTTTTCCTCATCTGATGGCCTTGCGATCACGCAATGCACGCCGGTTGCGTGTGATGTCATCGCGACATCCTTTCTCATCGTGGATTGGTCAGCTCCTGATCCTGAAATCCCACGATGCTTTGGCTTGCGTCTGAGGCTCCTGCAGCTAGACAATTCATCCCATCGTCATCTGCGCATGTGTCGTGGTCCATATGAAATCCTGTATCTTTTCTTTCAGCATCGCAACCTCTGTGCATGGGTGATTGTCACTGTACGAATTTGAATGATTTCTCTCTGCACCGCATCCTATTTTTCATCCAAGGGGGGTCATGCAGGGCTTTCATTAGATCATGAATAAAGGACAAGATGAAATCAGTGGAATCTTAACCTAATCCCCAAGTGAAAAAATATATATAACTGTGTTAAAAACTGAAGTTATGTTTTATGTCATTATACATAATAAAGTTGTCTTTATGAGTGAGGAGCGTCATTACATTCGTTTTCCAGTATTGTACTGACCTTGTATACTATGACAGATCAGATCAAGGACATGTATCAGCAACAGCAGCATATATGGGTGGAGCATATATACATACACAAATTTGAATACATCTCACATATGATCTGTTTTTTAGGAAACAGGAAAGGGATAAGAAATCATTAAGGCCCTTTGAAAACACTGTTTCCAGGGTGTACATCCAATCCAATATGCCTCCCTTTGTAGTAATGTCACATCTTTGTCAGTACCTGCAATGGTTTTATGGACATGTTCAATGCCCATCATTTTTAGCGAAGCGACTGTGTGTTTGAAATCTGTACGATGTCTGATTAGAGCCGTGTCGTCAGTTATGATTAATTTTACTCCTGCGTTCAATGAATTTAGTTTTGAGCATGAGTCTGGTTTTGCCCACATAAACTATTCCACACGGACATTTCGTTATGTACACTACTTTGGTGGTTATTCTGCTTTTAATTTCAAACTTTTTGTCACTTCTAGGGTGAAAGAACTCATTGCAGATATTTAAGCTATTACAGATGGAACAGTTAAATCATTTAAAACAGCCATTTTTTTAAGTACTTAAAAATGTGAGGTGGTGTAATATTATTTTGATCAACACTGACCAACATATCTTTAAGTTATCACCCTTCTGATAAGCAAATCTCGGATGATTTTTCCACACCAGCCCTAATGCTTCATCCGTTTGTAGCACCCTCCAATGTTTGTTGATGTTCTGTTTATGGAAATTACTGTCAGTTGTATATTTACTGACTAAAGTGATTCTTTCAGTATCTCCAGTCTGTATCTCATCCTTTGGTACCTTTTTAATGCATTTTCTATTACCGACTGACTGTGTCCACATGCTAGAAAATGATTTTTAATATCTACTATCGTTTGTTCCAGTTGTACCGGTCTGTCAACTATCCTCGATGCTCTAACTTTTTGTGAGAATGGTAACATCTCTTTTAAGGACTCCGGATGAAAGTTGGACGCATGTCAAGTGGAATTTCTGTCAGTCGCTTTTTGATAAAGGTCTGTATGTAACGTGCTCATCACGTGTAATTAGTACATCAAGAAATGAGATCTGTGTTGTACTCCAATTTTTAGTGAAGCAGACTGGGGTTTGAAGTGAATCTAAATAGTTAAAGAATCTAATGAGCTCCTCATCTGTACTCTCCCAGATGAAGAACGAGTAGCGGAGTGATGTCACACGCATCACGGGATTTTAGGATCAGGAGCTGACCAATCCACGATGAGGAAGGATGCCGCGATGACGTCACACGCAACCCGCGTGCGTCGCAAGACCATCAGATGAGGAAAGAGGACACCTGGATGATTACCTACGAGGGACACCTGGGGACTTTTTAATTTGGGGGGTTATAAATGTTGGACACTTCTTGGTCATCATTATGCCAGTCAATCTTGAAAAAGGTCGCTGTGATGACCGAAACGTCGAATCCATTGACTAAATAAATTAGTTTAAAATCCGAAGTGCCCTGAGTCGAATTTTCTCTTTAACGCAGGGACTTAACATTATGTTAGTGACGGATGGGCGCATTTGTTGAAATTTGATTGACAAGTTGTTGTTGGTTTTTGTTTTTTTAAATCGCATATATGGTGAAAAGTTGTTTTCAAGAATTTGAAAACTTTTGCTTATTTTTGCCTTTCTGAGTACTCACATTTTTTTCGAACTCTTACAAATTTTTGAATAGTTACAAATGCAAAAAAATGCAATTTTTTCAAACGTTACCTAAATACCCAGATTTACTGTTTTCCGCACCGGAGCAAGCTGCGGTCACATGACCGCGGTGGTCCCAGGGGTTTAACACTGCGGGGCCCGATCCGGAAGCATGAGCCCCCCTCCCCCCCCCCCCCCCGCAGTGCAACCGTGGCAGACTCTGTCTGGTGCCATTGGCGTTCTCTTTCTCTGTCATTGCACCGGAGACAGTAAGTCTTGCTACATCGGTAGGTCATACCAACACTTGGCATTACTCAAATCCAGACCCTCTAATGGGGTTTGGATAGGTGTACTGCCACTGTTAGGCATGTGTTGACCTACATAGCGTTATGTCACCCTCATCTTTCTGTCCACTTTAGCTAAAGCGATATTTCAAGGTCTGTAAGGATTTTTTCCCCCCTGTTTCAGACACTTGTGCGGATACTGGGAGTCATGTATCATTGTTTCTATGGTGGAAACAAAGTACACAAAATCTATACATAAAAAAATCCCATATACATCAATATGATTTTTATTATTTTCGTTAAAAATGTAGTGTAATCGTTTTGCCCCAGAACAGCACACATTTTGCAACAAATACACAAATATGTGCACTCTATGTTTGGGTCCTGTAGTTAGCTATTAGGATCTCAAAGACTTCAGCCAATGCTGACCCCAACATTGGCCCAGATACATCAAGCTGTGGTAACCTAAAAATGCGGTATTATCGTCCAAAAAAAGTACCTTATTTTTATCATGCAATACATGCAATACATATACGTTGTACCAAAAATAAGCACGTTTTATCAGATCCGAGTGAAAAAAGAGCGCAAATACTACACGTTTTAGTAAAATAATGCAATCCTACAAATTACGATATTTCTCGGAATGGGATTAACACCAAAAAAACTTAAATATTTAGTTTTCTACTCCAGTCTGGTGTTAGCACTATCTTTTCTATAACCTGTATATACAGTGTGTGTGTGTGTGTGTGTGTGTGTGTGTGTGTGTGTGTGTGTGTGTGTGTGTATATATATATATAAAAAAAAAAAAAAAAAAAACAGAGCGCACGCCCCATAGTGTAACACTGTAACATTTAATATGGGGAAGGGTGGATGGAGGGATTAAAAACACAAAGTAAAGCAGTATGTGATATATAATCACCACCAGGCATGTCCAAACTGCAGCAGGGAGTCCAAGATTCGCTGGAAAAGGTCACTCAAACAGCGCTGTCCCTCCGGTTCACTTGAAATCTTCCAAAGTCATTTGGTATCAGAGTTAGCCTTGAAATCACTACATGTGCTCCCCGGCCGTAAAGGAGCACACAACGTGATGACGTAGTGTCGTAGGTTACGTCCCTGACGCGTTTCGTCGCAACAAATGCAACTTTATCAAAGGGAATGTCCGTGAACAAGAATAACAGTGTTTAAGTACTGGAGGGACCCAATTGTGATAGGTGGATAGACTAAAGTCTCACCCCTAAATCGGATCGTAGCTATAGTCTTGTGTAGTTTAATTAACCCAAAACAGTTCAATTTAACTATTTGTTAATAATTGATATATGTGTTTTGTGTTATTCTAAAGGTTTAAATGATTCATAGGATAAATGGACTCTCCAGTAGTATAACAGTGCCATACATATATGACATAGGATAATGATATACAGTATACTGCTTCTTTTAATATGGCATACACTATGTGGTTAATACAATACAAAAATATAGGGAAGAGATATATGAGAAATATATGTAAAAAATATACAATACAAAACAACTTAAAAATATAATATGTTACACTATTTAGTGCAAATTACATATGCAACAAATACTTTACACTTCTAATACAGTTATTAAAATATTTCTTTATAAAAAATCTTATACTGTATGTAAACAATTGTATAACATGTTATCCAGAGACAATAATTGTGTATATATATATATATGATTGAAAGACCAATCGCTCAATTCTATTTATACTAGTGTAAAAACACACAAAATCCAGCAAATAAAAAATTAAATATTAAAAATTATTAAAATTAATCTAAAATGTCCACATGCATTATAAATTTATTATAAGTTTATTTATTTATTATCTTCTGAAGAAGAAAGGAGAGAAATGTTACCATCACATGTATGGTGGGGATGAGTGGAGGCGGGGGGGGGGAGGGGGTTGAAGGAAGGCGGGTTGGAGGGGGGGGTCGGTGGGGGGGGGGGGAAGAGGGATAGGGAAAATTATGTGGAGGGAAAGGAATGAGGGGAAGGGAGTGTTTTTAATCCCTCCATCCACCCTTCCCCATATTAAATGTTACAGTGTTACACTATGGGGCGTGCGCTCTCTGTTTTGTTTTTTCTATAGAATTTGCTGTGGAGCTGGTTATTCCATGTGAGAGCTGCCGTGGACCCCTGGGATCTGTACATTTGTTCTGGTGCTACCTGTCAGGACTCATCATAGGGTTTGGACATTGGACTTTGATATTTTTATTTTGATCTTTTCATCTTGTGTATCCTTATGTTTGGTCTAGAATAATGCTGCTTGCTGTATATTATTAATTGGTATTATTTAATTATATATATTTTTTAGGGTATTAAAACCATTAACTGCTGGCCTGCACCATCATGGGATCTTAAACACCTACTCTACTGTATGCAACGCTGTTTCCCATCTGCAGTGACTGCTATTAATAAAGACCTCATTTATATACCCCTGGCTGAGTTGCGGTCTATTAGTCAGAGGTATTGGAGAGAAAGAACTGTCATGGTATGGACTGCCTGCAGCCTTGCTGTAGCCTGCCGTGTCTGGAGGTGCTGTATCAACATGGAAAGAACATAAGGATCACCGTAAGCCTGTCCTGGTCCCCACTCCATCGCGGACATCTCGGCTCTCCTGGACCCTAGCAAGTATGCACGCACCAAGACATCAGTAGTAGCAGCAACATGTTTCCAGATGGGGGGTGGGGGAGAACAGGCCTACATATAAATTTAAAATGACACTACCTACCCCCCTTGCCCACCTTAGTGGCTAGTAAAGCATTGCCATGCAATGCTTTACTAGCCGCTAAGGTAAGGAAGGGGTAAACTCCTCACACAACCAGCCCCGGAGCAACTACCCACTTCACCCACTCCCCTGCCTGAACCCCCCAAACAAGCCATACCCCCTGTAGACTAATGCCCTATATCCCTATTGGCCAAATGTGGCTAATAGTGGTTTTAAGCATTAAACATAAAAAATATATACATGTATAAAAAATAAATCAACAGAACATTAAAAATACATTTAAAGCATCAAACCATTGATTGTCACTGTGGCTACCTAAGCCCTCAATGGAGGCCTAGATAGCCACATTGGAAATTAATGTACACCCTAAATAAAAGTTATATTTATCCCTACCGGGATAAAGGCCGACCTCCTCATCCTAAGGGGCACACGCAGATTTATTCTATAAAGGGCTGATCCACAACAATACAAATAAAATCAATTTAACAATCCCCGCCTGATGGCCAATAAAAATAAAAACACAAAAACCATACAAAATAATTCCTGCCCAATGGCATGAAAAAGAAAAGAAAAATCAGGTAAAATAGATCCAATCAGATGGCATCCTGGATGATGGATCCTCAACTTAACCCAAAGAAATTTATCCTTGATTGATTGAAGAGTAATTCTTTTTTCTTTCTTCTCTACTTTCTTCTTCCAGATGTGGACTCGTGGTCTTCTTCCTGTCAAATGAGACATTCCAGGCCTTATATAAGGCCTGTGATGTCACATTAGACATACATACCCCCCGTTGAGGGCTTAGGTAGCCACAATGACAATCAATGGATTTAATGACTTCTTTTTTATGGTTATTATTTATTGAATGTATTTTTCGATTGAATGTCTTTCCGTATGCTTTGAAATGGGAAAAACAGGAGGGGTTAACCCCTTCATTACCTTAGAGCAGGGGTCTCCAAACTCAGTCCTCAAGAGCTGCCAATAGGCCGGCTTTTATGGATATCCCTGTTTCAGTACAGGTGGCGAGTTTGGAGAACCCTGCCGTAGAGGTTAGTAAAGCATTGTAGCAAAGTAGAGGTTAGTAACTAAGGTGGCCAACAGGGTTTGGTAGTGTGTTTTTTTAATGTAGTAACCCCTTTGGTGCCTGTGATATACCTTCATCTGCACAAGCATCCAACAGGTTAATGGAGCTGTAGGAGATGTGCACAGAGGATAGAAAACCGGAGACGTCTTTAGGTGAAATAAACATATGTTTTATTAGCCTGCAGCTTTAAAAAGGAAACAGCTTCATATCACCAAAACAAAACGAGAGCAGAAACTAACAACTAGGCCTACTCCCATGTAGGTGACTAACATTTCAGCAGTCCCTATCTGAGGGCTGGAAGACTAGGCCTCTTACCAACCTCTCACACAGTCCAAAGAGAAGTACCTGTAGGCAGGGTGTTCTCCACGTCAGTCCACGGTCTGTGGGGTGTTCCCTCTGGTGGGTGCCAGGGACCGGTGTTGCCTGGAACAGAGTCTCTATTACCCTGGGATCTCTCTAGTAGCACAGACTCTTCTGTGCTAGAGATTCTAGATAGTCTGTGCAGCAGGTTTTTAAGCCTGTTTGATGAGCCAGGTGGAGACTGGTCAATTAACTTCTGCTGAAATTAACCAGCTCTCTGACAAAGTCATCAGCAAAAGACAGACTTTATTTTGGAAGCCTTTTAGACAGGGGAAAGGCTCTGTTACGGCAGCCATAGTACTTTACATAATACTCTAGCATTGTAGATTTTGAACATTCGTAGGCAGAAGTGCAGGACCACATTTTTTTGGTGGGGGTGTTGCATATAAGAAATCAGTAACATACATACACTATCCTCATGTAAACCCAGGCTGTGCTGGAAAGCTGTGTAATGTGGCAGGTATAAGCTTATAGGGGGTCCATGTTAAAATGTACATGAAGTAAAAGGTGACACTTTGCTCATTTGCATGTAATTTCCCAGAATCTCTGGCTGCAGTGCAAGCACGGTATGCTCAGAGAAAATATGGGGTGCAGACCTGCCAGACGTGTGAATTCACGAGTGATATTTTACTTTGCTGTACACTGTAAATATGTATAAACCTTTGTGGTACTGCAGCTCCCCAGCACCCCTAGTTCTAGCCCCCATGTTCGTAGGTATTGCATATGGAAGGAAACATGTCATCTATAGTAGTTAGGCACTTCAGAGCCTGAAAGAGGACTCTATTTTCAGGAGCACTTTCAGTGAAAGTCTTTCCCTCTGTGCTGCAGAGGAAGTGCACGATGACACTGTCATGCAGTCAGTAAAGGAATTTGAGCAATGACAAGATAACTCTCCCTTTTATGAGTGTTAGCTGAAATCCTTGTGAGCTGAGCGTGACATAGACATAGAAGGTAATAGGTGCAATGTGGCTTTAACACTAATGTGACAGGCCTGCACAGTATCACATGCTAGCAGATAACAAACTGAATTTTAATGATAACAACTGAAATTATGTTTTCTTTGTTTGGTAGTAAAAAAGAGAGGCTTATTACATTGTTAATTAATGTACCACATGGATGCCCGGAAATGTGAAAGTAAACAGGTGCCTATATTTGCAAAGCTAAAAATTACCAAAATGCTCACAATATTTACTGCAAATGAACTATTTAGAGTAGAAGGAGTGGCTCAGTGAGTAAGGACACTGACTCTGGCACTGAGTTTGAAGCAGGTGAACCTGGAATGTGTCTGCAAAATAACTCTGTAAAGTGCTACGTAAAACTAGCAGCGCTATTAGAACAAACAATTATTATTAATTATTTCAGCTCCAGTGGTGTTTGCCACCTGGGTAGCTGTACAGTAGACACTTTCTTCAATGGTTTTACATTTGCTAAACTGTAATTTGCGTGCAAGTCTATCCATGTACCTTTATAGATCATACACAATTGTTTTCTGTACTAGTTGAGCACTTCATTCGTATCTTTGATGGATTGCACATGATGTAACCAACATATGATGTCATAAGTGTTAAATAAATTGATTTTTTGCCTGAAATCAATTAAGTTTTTCAAAAAGACATGACTTAGAGTTGCATATTGATGAATTTGTATATCCGCATTCTACAAAAAACTCGAAACAGCTTTTTGTTCCAGTGAAAAGAATGTCAGATTTGACATTATAAATCCCTTGGTCAAAGAGACAATATATCTAAAGCAGACAACATCCATTTGTCGTCTATAATATACAGATGTAGCAGCTGTTACTGCTCCCACTGTCGTGCTGCAGCCGGATAAACACAACCCGCCAAGAGAGCAACCACCATTGTAAATGCATTAGCAATGCGTGAAAAAGGGGTGGGGCTGCCAGGCACTGCACTCACTGGTGCAATAACGCTTGCTACATACTGTTGTAGGTTCAAAGGCATAACATTTGTTTTTAAAAGTGCTAAAAGATATACTTCACATATACACTATGGGGAGGAAGGGTGTTTTTTGCCTAAGCAATATTTTTTTTTATAGGCAATATAAGTTATGGCACATGTAGAGGAATACATGAAAAAGAAAGTATTTAATTTAAAAAAAATAAACATGCAATATGACACTAAGGTAAATTCAATATGCTCCAAAGAGGCCATAGGGGTCATTTTCAGCCGGAAAACCTGATTGATGTAAATGAGAATTTTTGTCTGAAAATTGTCCTAATGTTGACTTCCGATTTACCCATTCTATATGGCTCTATGATTCCAGATGGGGAACCACCTGGCTGGTTTGTGACCAGAAGCGGAGGTGCCACATCTGCATTTTAACAACATCCTCCATCGTGGAGGTCCAATCTTCTGAAGTGTTTGCTCCTTCTTCCCATGCTTCTGACATATGTTTGAACGTGGCTGAATGGAGGGAGTAGGGAGGACAATTAATCACATTTTTATTTATACTGTTACTCTCTGTAGCACGGGATCTTGAAATAGGCCCTCCCTTTTCAACTCTGCCCCTTTCAACAACTTAGTATCCGGCCGCTCCTCCTCTTCTCTTACCGCCAACGTTCTAAATTCTTTACACAACTAAAGCTGTCTCACATTTTAATCTGGTCTGTAACCGTTACATACGCCCTATGACATATATTATCTAAATGTGCATGCAATGTCTTATATATAATGTATAACCCTGTTCATTTAATGTAACCATGTATTTGTCATCAAAACTCTGTGCCCAGGACATACTTGAAAACGAGAGGTGACTCTCAATATATTACTTCCTGGTAAAACATTTTTTATAAATAAATAAATAACGAACTTGCTACTTGCATGTCTCAGCATCAACCTTCACCATCAAGTGCCCAGCGCAACAGCATCAGATATCCACAGCTGAGCCAGGAATGGACAGCAACATACAGCAAGATGGGAGAGCAGCAATAGGACGATCCAGTGAAAAAGATACACCTATAATATTTATAATATGAGGTGTCCTGATTAAATGTAGGGCTCCCATGGGAATCTTCTTTACCTCTAACAAGAACTTTGGCAATCAAGAAGTGACATACGTGTCCTTGGTCAGTAAATCTAAATCGTATGAAGAAGTTTCATCATTTTACACACTACAGAATTAAAAAAAGGTTGAATGCATGTGTACATTTCCCTGAAGCACAGATACAAGGCACCTCTTGTTTCTCTATACAGTACAGCATGTTATTGAGTGCTCAGACTTTATCTCCTGTTTTAAGGTGTGGGAAATGCTGGATGAAGTTGATTACCTACTCAAACTCAGTTATGTCATGTTATTTCTAATATTTACAGACAGAAAATAAATGGAATATATGCACAGAGGGTAGGGCCCCCCGCAGCAGTCCTAGATCTTCCCCAGCCCTCTAGTAGGACCAGGGGTATAGGTAATCTCTCACTTCTCCGAAGGGAAGGAACCCTGGGCCCGCCAGTGCACAGAAGCCCGGTTGTGACACCTTGTCTCTCTAGAATGGTAGAGACCAACTAACTATAATTTAGGATGCAACCCCCTTAAGCATAGCAGGGGGAGGGTACCAGGTCTGAACCCAGGATTGGGCAACGTCAGACCTGATCCCACCTCCTCCCCTGTCACTCGAGTACTGCCTTGAGTGTGGAAACCCCATGATTGATCCCAACACCGCCTTTTGTGACCAGGACTGATATGTCAGAACAGGGTTGAAAGAATAGTAGCCACACCCAGCCTTGGCTACACTATAATAACAGAAATGGGTAGCACATTTCTAAAGTAAATCCTGTACATTTGTACATTAAAAGGTATTGGTATGCAAAAAATGAGTGGTAGTCTGCACACCCTAGTACCATTACACTTTGACCCTGTGACAGTAAGTGGCACGTATGATTTCTGGAAATAATGGGGTAAGCTAGTGAGTTAGCACAGACATATGGATTACATAGAAATGTAGTCATATAGTCATATGGACTTTGCATTACAAATATGCATGCTGACTCATAGCTATGTGCTAACTCACCCGTAATACAGGGTGTCTCCTTTATTTTTATAGATCCATTCCGCCTACATAGCATTTGTATGGATAGATTTTTATATTGTGATACTCCCTGACATTTTGTTGCTACTAAATTCCCCAGCTTTTGAGCAAGATTGTAAGGTGTCCCAGTGATGGAAAACACTTAGCAAGTACTCTGTTTTATAACAAATGCAATTCAATATATTGTTTTTATTTTAATGCACTTGCCCAGTAAGTTGGGATGTTTATCTAGTATTAGTCAGTGACTTTTACGATCTCACAAGCTAGCTGGCACTGAAATTCAAGCCCAGTTCTCCGACCCCAAAGGTAAAATATTTCTGTACGCCCTTCCTTGACCAGGGGGGCTGCGAGGAAGCCCCTCTCCCTTCTTTTACCAGTACCCACATAAACACATACAAATAACGACAGACGGTCTGGAGGTATAAAGTAGGCAGCGGCTTTGTTTATTATATAATAATAGCGTAACTGCTAGTCCCTGCCAAAATGCTCACTTAAGTCAAGGGTATGACGGGCCTTAACCCGCTGGCCCCGTCAACCGTTGCCATGCCCACGTGAGCCGGCCGTTGTTGCGAGTGGGCTCCCGGAAGTTACGTCAAGCTGACCCCGCCCACTAGCCTCTACCCCCGGGCTCTACCAGCCCACAGCCCCATCTAGCATGGATAAGCACTTACCCCCCAATTGCCGCCACCGGTGGGTCTATTTAACTCCCCTTAAACTAGGCCCGTACCCCCAGACTCGCGATGACCCTCTCCACACCCTCCCACTCCCGGCTATGTTCTTTAAACTCCCCCAGCTCCTCCCTTTCCCGCCCCCGGCCACATCAGCAGCCAATCAGCAGTGAGGGAGGCCTTTCCCCCTGATAATGGCAGCCCATCGTCGCCTAGGCGGCTAGAAGGGCTGCTTCTCCCAAGTATGTCAGTCTCTTCTAGTATATTTAATTCCCACTCAATTGTGGTCGAGTCATGGAATGAAGCTCTGAAGCTGACAAGTGTAAGGACCCGCCATCGCCGTCATTCCCCCCTAGCACTTGGCACAGGCACTCTTTTGCCCTGACCCAAGATGGCTGACAACAAGAAATTACCTCACTCGCCCTCACTCAAGATGGCCAAACACAAGAAGTGGCTCCGCCCTCAGCCAAGATAGAGACTGAGATTGGCTAAATCTGGGCTAGGCCTTTTATAAGGAAGTAAAAGACAAAAAGCCTCAGTGCTACATCCAATATGACAAATGATATAGTTAAATACACAGAGATTTTTTGGTGACAGTACGTGCCGGTATGGTGTACTGGCACCTACCGGCACCATTTTCTCTTACCTTTTCCTCCTGCTCCTCATCTCCAGTGGCATCTTTTTGTAACAATGCTTCACCATGGCAACACGGCGTCAAGTGACGCCGCAAAGTAACATGGCACCATGTTGCCATACAAAAAGACGCTGTAATGCCGTGGACATGTTGTGGCGTTGCGTTGCCATGACAACGCAACATCGATTGATGCCGCGACGTCAGGACAACATGACAGAGATGAGGAACAGGAGAAGGTAACAGGCTGGTTACCGGCACCTTTTCTATTGCAAAAAAAGCACTGTAAATACGTAACTGTTTTTCTTTTCATAAGTGAGGGTCATTGAGTTCAATTCTTTGGCCAAAGCATTTTAAGCTTGCAAACCATACCAATGTGTCCCCTCTTTTACACGTGCTAACACTACTGCACCTGCAAAAAGCTCCCCTGACCTCTGTAATGGAGGGAAAACTGTCTTAATAGACAGGTAATTCACAGGTGCTTATCGAGAACTGCCATTTAAAAAGTTGGGATGAGTGATCTTAAAACCAGGGAGGAGGGATCACACACCTCCATATTGTTTACCATTAGAAATGTACAAACACACCAGCCCCTGCAAGCTCAGAACCCAAACCCAGCACACCATATTCTGTATATCTGTGTTAAAAAGGAGATTGTGGCCTCATGTAATATACCAAAACACACAAAGCCTTTTCATACAGTACATTTGATGGAAATCATTATCCACGACAGTGTGCAACCAGCCTGGAGTAGATTTTAAAGCTAATAATAGGTCAAAATGATAGACGTAGAGAACATCCTGTTTAAAGCAGCACAGTTCAGTGCAGCGGTTTAGTTCTGTGGCGCCCGCTGGTTCTATAAAGGTATAGAAAATATATTCCCCTTGCCAAAACCATTCTTACTTCTCATAGTGCCACTCTCAATCCCAACATGATGCCCAAAGAACAAAATCGGTGAAAGTACCTTGATACAGCGATTTAAGGGCTCTGTATCTAAACGCTTTTTGGGCAAAGGAAAACAGTTTTCATCCGTGTATGTTTGCATGTACTGTATACAGTATGTCAGGGTACTTTGTTCCAGTTTTACTCCATGTGCTCCATCTTGCAATTTAAGTAGTTTCTGTAGAAAAAATTAGGGTGGAATTACCTTCTGTGTATAACGATACGAATACATTTCCATTCATTTTTGTTGTAGTATGCACACTCTTTATGAGCCACCGCTCTATTAAATGAACAACCGTTCCATATTAGCCTCTGAGTACTGTACATCAAAATGTCAACAGGATATCCTCCTATAAAGATAAAACATCCAAAACATTTTGTTTACATAATCGGATAAAAAAACATTGAGTAGGGGTGAATTCTGCTCTGCTCTTCGCCTATAAGTTTCAGCGCGACAGGCGCACCTTCATCAGGGCAGGGGATGAAGTTTTGCCAAAAAATTATCTCTAGAAAAAGAATTTGCTAATCAATTAAACAATCTGAAGCATTATAAAAGACATTCACTGATTAAATATTTTATAGAAAGGAACACCCCAATTACATTTATCATTTAGACCTTTTTTTTTTTATTCGTGTTTCTGTAAAAAGAACTTGTTGCAACATTAATTGTGGCCAATAACCTTCTGTAGAGAAGGAAAGAGATGTGAATTTGACGAAAATACATGGTATACAGAGTAGAACCTACGTCTCCCCTATAATTCAGACTTTCAACATTTCAATTGCACTTTCTATACTGTTCCCTTAGCCACAATGGCTCTAATTGACTGGGCTGAAGGAGCCTGTTTATCCCCCTGTTCTGGAAAAGACCTTGAGGCTAAGTAATCTCAATTACATGCTTGTTTCATAAATAAGGTGTTTGTTTTGGTTTGAAATGCTTTTGTCCTTAAAGCAGCAATACTACAGTCCCCCTTTTCTCGCTTTTCTTATTTGTATATGTAAAGCATGTGGCAATGTATAATTTTACATTCTTACCTAAGCTGGCAATCGTTTGGTGCTCCTGATATAAATCTGTCAAAATCCTGATTGTGTGCCTAACATAATGGCCGCCTTTCAGTTTCAATCAATCCTTCAGTCAGTGTAATTCAGCAGGTACAATGTATCCTTATATCACTAAGGTAACATTATCTATTGTTACAGTTTACAGCACAGACTGCTGGGAACATTGGCAACAAATTATAACAAACAGGAACGTGTAACAAAGATCTTGCACTGCTGGGGAGGTGGGTTAAAAGCTGCTATAGAAATCAAAAGATGCTTTAAAACTCTAATATTACGGAACTAATTTATTTTTTTAAAGCATATGCGTGATATATACCATTTCGGACTTAACATCGCCTTTATTAACAGGGCCTCTCTTGCTGGCAGTTAGACTATAAATAACACTGCATTAGGAAGCTAACAATTATTTCATCTGTAACAATGAAATAGATGATGTGCAAGTATGTGCAAGTATGAAACAATCCCCCAAGATATGCCTTTATTTGCCTGCAAACCTTAATAAAAGTTTGCAGAATGTTCAGCAAACTCATACAACTTGGAAAACCATCTGTCATCTATCCAATAACAATTGCCATTTCTGGATATATATATATTTACCAGCACTAAATGTATTTATGTATATACAGGCAGTCCTCGGTTATCCGACACCATGTGTTACTCAAAATGGTGTTGTATAGCGAAACGTTGTAAAGCGAAACACGTTTTCCCATAGGAACACTGTTTAAATGAAAGGTTCCGTTC